>NC_133103.1:29591841-29893473 GCF_022965805.1 Primulina eburnea | reverse complement strand
CTTTCTTTGCATGTAATTAGTAGGATAATTCTATGATTTTTGGAAGCACCATTTAATTAATTATTAGAGCTTATCCTAACCCATTCCTAGCCTTGAAGAAATCGGCCACCCCATTCTAGAATCATCCAACAAGCCATTTGCTATCAACCAAATTCAAAATTTAAAAAAGGGGAGGCTTGATCTTGATTTCTCCCATATATTTTGCACCCACTCCCCTCACTCTCCTAACCATTTTCCCCTCTCCCTAATCTCGAAAATCAGAGCACTTTTCAGAGTAAAAAATCGTGAGTTCTTAGCTAGAGAGAAAGGGAAAGAAATCGAGTAGAAGGAAAGAAAGAGTTCCACTCCTCCGCGCCGCGTCGTCGTCGTTTCGTTCGTTTTCTTTCAAAACGAAACCAGGCATGTCTAGATTTCTTTCAAACCTCAATCAAGTCATACTATTATTTTAAACATCACTTTTACATTATTTTTATTCAAGAAAACCGAAATTTTCATCAAGCATTTTCGAAATGCATGTGCAGAATTGTTTTGACTTTCATGATGCTCTTCACGGTTTTCTCTTGTTTCAGTGCTACAGGTTATGGATCGATTCCAGGCTCCCAAGGCTGATCCTAGACATGTAATAGGATGCATTAGGACCATGTTTGTCCATTCGTTCAGTCCCATACACGCTGGAAAACCCGAAAATGACAGCAACTCCATTTGTGTCCATTTGTGTTTTTCGAAAATGCAGTTTTGCTGTCCAAGGGAATGGATCTGATCATGGCTGCCCTAGGGGCCTATAGCCATGGTTAGATCACTTCCCTAGCATTTCTAAGACGTGACTAAGTCGCCCTTTTGGTGGCTTGGTCCATGGTTGCTCGGTTTTCAATTAAAACATCAAGAACAGCCCCTACACCCTTCGGCCCCTTCATTATACAGCATGTATTGATTCGATTTTTGGGAATGGTGTGGATCCTAGTTGGCCTATGGCCCTTAGACACGGTTCATACCATACCCAAGATGTCTAGATTGTGCCATGGTCAACCAAATGGCCACTGGAACGAGTCGAGACAGCAAGCGAAGCACAACACCACACACGCACGCATGAGGGCCCTCGGTAAGAGTTTTCGGTTGGTTGCTGGAATGGTGAGGATTGTGGCTGGCCTTCAAATCATTTCTTGGGATGTTGGTAAGAGTCTCTGGTCGGTGATTCACGTCCCAATGGCCGGTAGTCTCGAAAACAACACAAGACATGCAATTGCGCAGCTGCTGGAATTTGACAGCGACTTGCTGTGACGGTTCAGAGGCTCGTTCGAGTTCTTGGTCGGCTTTTAGCCTATGGCCTTGGACTGGACAGTGCCTCATCGAGTTAGTAAGGTCGTGTTTTTGACCGTTTGTGATTCGGATCATTTTTGAGGTCATACGAGAATTTACGGTGCAATGTGCCAAATTGACTCTCGAAAGAGCGTTTCTTGTTTTGGCCTCTATTTCACCTAGATTTCGACCCTCATCATTTTAGGAGCATTATTTCATAATTTTAAGCGTATTTTAATCATGACCATACGTCGATTCAGTGTTGGTTCGGAGTCATGATTAAATACGAAGTCGTTAGACGTAATTGTCGCATTTTCAAACTTAATTGCATAATTTGGTCAAGTATAAACTATTGTATATTTTTCATGGTATATTTAGGTTGCAGCGAGCCTGGGAGCGATCCAATCCAGTTGGTAAAATATACAGGATATTTTCATTATGCCATTTAATTATATTACGTGCATGAAAATAGAAAATACTTATTTTTGAGATTTATGCGATATTGCTTGTGGTCAATTCACTATTATGGGAGCATTATTTTACACGGTCGTCAGTGACCGATCAGTTCAGTTTGGTACCACCCGGTCGCCAGTGACCGGTCAGTTCAGTTCAGTTTGATACTCCCCGGTAGCCAGTTACCGATCAGTTCAGTTTAGTGCAGGGGCCACAGGCGTAGACTATAATCTCAACAGAAAATTATTATCAGTTATTTCAGTACATGGCTCCAAGGAGCAAACATTTTTACTATGATATTTAATTTAGTCATGCACGTATTATAAATGCTCAGTACAAGTTATTTTCAGCATACCTCGTGATCTGATATTTTTATCCATGCAAATTATATTTTTCTCGTTACCTATGATATATGCATGCTGAGTCTTTAGGCTCACTAGACTTGATTGTTGTAGGTACCGATATGGTCAGGGCCGAGGTCGGGGACCAGTGACTTCTAGGATCACATTCAACAATAACCCGCATGTTGAAAATGATTTTATGGACGAAGAACCTGATCATGATAACCTATACGAAAAATGCAATAACTCATTTCAATTTATTTATTCAATCATTTATTTCTCCTTTTTTCATCTAGATGTAGATAGCGAAAGTGAATCTCTTGACGCTGAGAAGAAAACTAGAGACTCGGAGCCCTACATTTATGAAAGAAATTTGGGGTAGACCTAGCACGTTGCCACGTATTAAGATTCGATGTGATGATATGGGACGTCCTATTGGATCAAGAAGAAATAAATTTACTGATTTTTTGGGTACTTTGGCAAGAAATGGTAAATTTTGTCCGATTGACGTGGAAGATTAGCATAAAATGTTATGGATAGTAAGAAAAAAATGATAGATGTTATAAAGGTAATTGAAATATTATTGAATAATTTTATTATTAAATAACTTTTTACTACGAGGTTATGTTTGGTTGCAGGATAAAATTATGAAATTATTAAGAGAGAAATGATAAAAAGAATTATTGAAGTAGATAATGATAAAATAATATTATGTTTGGTATGATTGTTAAGAATGAGATAATTAATAATCTTTTGATGAATTGACAAAATTGCCCTTCCACTTTTGCTGCGGTGGTGGTCGGCCGGCGGTGTGATTGCCGGCGGTGAGGCGTTCGGCAGGCCGGCAGGAGGAGGGGGTGGTCGGCAGCGGCGGCTGTCGATTTTCGGCTGTCAATCGGCGGTCGTGGGGGCGTTCGGCGGCGGTGGTCGGGCGGCGGCGGGGGTGATCAATGGGCGGTCAGTGGAGGGAAGTGGTGGTGAGTTTGGATTTAGGAGAAGGGTAAAATTGAAAAAAATACGATGGATTAAAAGTAGGATAAATAATCTTAGGGGGTGAAGAGTGATTATTTTATCCCAGTTAATATAACCTAATCATTCATATGAGGGATTGACTTGGTTAAATAAAAATCCTACCAAACATGGGATTGGGTGGGTTAAAAATTCATAAACCCATCTTATCCTCCCAACCAAACGCAGGGTGAGGGTAAATTTTCTAAATGCCTTTGTAGGAAAAGTACGACCTTCCTAGTTCCTGGAACAGAAAGTTGGACGCTACTTTCAATAGCAAAAAATGGAGAAACTAGAAGTCAGAACTAAAAATGAAGTATTGTGATCCTGAGTTGCCATTGCAAGTTCTTCTGCAAGAAAGAGATAAAAGAGCTTTTGTAGAAAAATAAGTAAAACTAGTTGCTCAGTGGAACTCAGAGAAAGCAAAGGTATACAATATTTTATATGTTTAGAAAAATGTTCTTGTAGACTTATGTCTTGTGTACCAAGTTGAATTTAATGTATCAGGAGAGAAGTGAAAAAAATAAGATTGCTCGGAATCAAAAGATAATGAATCAGACAACTAGAAGAAGATTTTTCGCTCAAGTGCAACAAAAATTGGTAATTTATCTTATTAATCTTATAATTCTACATGCATTAGAATCTACAAACTTTTAACCAATTACATATTAGAAAAAAGAAAAAGGACGACCTCCATCACGAGTTGGATTATTTCATGCCTGTTTCACTCATGCTAATGGAAGTCCCTCGGGCAACATTGTGGCAGAAAAATTGGTAAGTTTTTTTATAAACTTCAACTAGATTACTTTCAAAGATATTAGTTTTCATAATCACTATGAATAAATTACGGATTTTGATTTTTTAGTGAAGGATGCAATGAAAGAAGTAGAAAATCAACTTCCTGAAGATGAGGATGATCAAATTGGTCAAAATGACATATTTGCTCAAATCATTGGACCAAATAGACCAAGCCGAGTGTGTATGCTTGGTGATGGTGTTCACCCATCTGATTTATGGGGATAAGTTCCAAGCCGGAGTACATGCAATTGAATAATGATGGAGCAAAAGACAAAGTTAGAAAAAATGGATGGGCAAATTAGAAAACAAGGCCAACACATTGCAATGTTAGAATCAAAGATTTGCAATCAACCAAACCAAAACCTTAGTTCAAATTACAACAATATACAACACACATGCAACATCCTCTAGTAGTCCATTATCTCCAAGGGTAAAGTCTTTTTTTTTTGTTTTATTACTTTATTATTATATTGAGTTAGTACTTTACTGATTCAGCATTGGCTTTTTGGTTTAAATGGTTTTTCTTTTGTTTATTTTGATATTATTTATTATTTGATGTGGCATATTGAGTTGGAGTTTGCTTTTTTGTAAGCTATGTTTTGTGTGAGCTTATAATTATCTCGAGTTAGCCATTTATTGATTTAGATAGTATATTTTGGTTGTGAATATGTATTACATGTATAATCGATGTTTTATTATTTATTGTTTTGATATGATATAATGATTTAATATTTAACATTATAATGCTACACAAAAAACTCAAAGTTATGTATACATATTTTGCATCTCTCTAGTTATAATGTGTTTGCTTAGACCTGATGGAAGATTAGTCCAATCTTTATGCTTTTAACCTCCAGACTGTCATTCTTTTCTAAATTTATCTTTTGATGTGATTGCTAAAGTAATTATATTTTCTGATTACTTTAAGGAGATCTGAATGTCTTATTCTATTAATTTCCCCCCTCTTTTTCTATTGTTGTAATTATATTTTCTTGGACCTTTACTTGCATGTCTTGCAATTGCAAGTTGTTCTTGTGACAATATTTGTCCGATAAATATGAATGATCATGCTCATTTCAATCTTGACTCATTTTGAAACTGACAGTTTATTAATATATGCAATTAAATTAACAGATTCTCTTATGCTCTTATTTTCCAAAATTTGGATGGGTTTAATTAATCTATTATCTCGATAGAAGCATTCTTGATTGATGTTGGGCTGTGTTTTACTGTTTCAAAGACTTGCACATGTTGACTATTTTTTCTAAATGACATTTTCTGTCTGATGTTTGTACTGTTAAGTAAATTCTCTTGCCTTTTGTTGTCATGAGTTAGTTAGAATGATGTTTGTTTATGTTTTTTTTGTTTTCTGGATAGCTGGACATACTCATTAGCATAATGGTTGTTGATTATTATACATTATAATTGTTTTTATCAAAACCTTCTCTTTTGCACTTTCACATAGATTGGATGTTCTGTGTCAAAAAAAAGTCTATTTGATTCGACGAAAATTGTGGCAAAAGGAGTGGTTCGTAGCATGGATCCAAATACTGAAGTAAGAAGACAGCTGTTGGGACCAAATTTATGTGAAATACAAGTTCTAGTTGTCCTAGAACGGGATGAGAGTTTGATTAGGTCATATGATCTTTTACAAAAGGTTGAGGATATACTTGAAGGAATGATAGCTTGGCCTTGTCATTTGGTATGATATTTAACTTTTCAATTAACTAGTATTTATTCTTATTTCCGTCATGTTAGTATCTTTTTAAACCAAGATCAATTATATTTGCAGTTGACAGTTAATGAGGAAGATTTCTACTAGGTGCATTTGCATAAATAATAATTTTCCAGTTTATCATTTGGTATGATATTCACTAGTTTGAATTAAATTTTAATCTCTTTATTTTGTGCTTCTTTAATTTTATTTCATTCATACAAATATATGAATTTTTATTGTAGGCGACAAGAATATTAGATTTTGATTAAGATGAGATGGTTGAAGAATGAATATGCGTCACAAGTTTGCTTATGTTTTGCTTTACAAGACTTAATATTTTGCTAGTTCTTAAACTAAATACATTTGGTAAATTTGTTGGGGTATAGATGTTTTTCGAGATAACAAATATGTCAGTCATAATACATTAATGATTGCAAAATTAATGACAATTATTGGTTAGCAATTTAATTTATATTTTAAAATTTATATTTATATTTATGTTAATTTATTATATCCTTGAATATTAATGAAATTATTGTAAATCGTTGACATTTCATAAAATATGACATTTTTTATGTCACAATAGGAAATTAAATCATGTACATAAAAAATGTCATTGTAATACTCATATGAAGATATTTCAAAAAGTCATTATAAACAACTATTAATGATAATTTTGAATGTCCTTATATACTAGTATAGAAGACATTTGTGAGTACAATTACATATTACATAATGATACATTTTAAATTAACCTTATAACCTATCATTAGTGACATTTTTTATTGTCAATATAAATAATATACACGACACTTTTAATTGTCATTATAAATAATTTTAAATGACATATAAATTTGTCATTATGACTAAATAACAAGGCATGTATAAATATCTTTAAAACATGAGTTTTCCTGACATTTAAAATTTTTATTATATGAATAATTATTAACACATATGAAGTTGTCATTAACATCTAATAATGATATTAAAAAATGTCAGGAATTTTAAGACGACATTGGTATGTAGGGCATTTGTTGGATGTGTCACTGAAACTTAAATGTCATTAAATATTGAATATGATGACATTTATGAATGTCAACAAAAGTATTTATTCTTGCAGTGATTCTAGTAGAAAATCATATTTTAAACATGTAAAAAAAGCCTACCATATTTATTAAATGTAATTAAAATACATAAGAAATTTGATAACGTGTATGCATGTGGTTCAAATGGACCTTCAAATTTTCGGGACGTTACAAAATTAATATTAATAATATTTCTATTTATAGTACGTAACCTTTATAAAAACTTATTTATATATATAAATTAACATCGAAAATCTAAAATTTATGCGTCTAATGATCTTCATGGACGTAGCAAATGGATGGGATGACAACGGTTTTGACAATGCAATATAAACGAAAAATATATTGCAGTTCTCCTTAAAAATTTATATAGCTTAGAATTGTGATATACGGCTATTGTTGATGACGACTCACTAGTATAAACGTCCGAAAATGAAAACGTAAATAAATTTAAAGATATTAATTTTTTCAATATTTTTTATTTTCTTGATAACCATATCAAAACTAATAAATAAGAATATTTGTTATTATTATTGTGACAACATTTTTTTCATGGCTAACTATATACATATAAATATATATAATAAGGGTAATTTGGAAAAAAATTACATCTGTACATCTTTAACTTAAGATTCAGTACCTAGGTGATTTCTTTTACAAATCAATACGTAACAACAATACAAACATAATTTTAACCTCCAATACTGCTTTCTCTGTTTAGCAATCATTTGTGTCTGCTCAATATATTTAAAAAAAATGTTGGTCTAGCATTTCGAAAATATAAAAAAAACACGATTTAATTACTTCTATGGGATGAAACAATATAATATTAGCTCCAAATGATTAAATCAAGTGAGAAGCCAAAAAACGCATAAAAGATATGAACTCATAAAAACAATTTATCAAACATACAAGAGGCGTGACTTTTGAAATTACTCAATAAGAGGATAACAACGTAACTGACTTACACTATAAAGCTTCACGCTGAATCACCATTTTTTAAGCCAGAAATAGTAATGGATCGGCCAATGGATTGGCTTGGGGAGGGGCTGTTAGATTTGATATTTGGAAATGAGCCATGTATGTGTTGGGTATGATTTAATTATTTTTGTGGGGGTGTTTATTTTAATATTTACATTTAAATAATATATGGGGCACAAAAAAGTAAAATGTGGGCAACAAGGAGTTGAAACTAAAATTTAAGCTTTGTCAGGTACTAGTTCACAAAATTTATTACATGTGGACTGAATGCTAATTGTGTGAAACCCCGAAAATAAAATAGTTTTGATGACATTTTGGTAAATAAATTGAAAAATATTCAATTTATTTTGATGACATTTTTGTAAATAAGTTGAAAAATAGTTGATTTAAATTTTGATGGTAAATTGGTAAATAAATTGAAAAATATTACATTAAAATTTGATGGCAAATGTGTAAATATTTGATGGCAATTCTGTAAATAGTTTCAAAAATACTTGAATTAAATTTAATGGTAAAATGGTAATTAGTGAAATGTAATGTCCATGTGTCAACACAATGGCAAAGCTTAGTGGAAGTGAATCCACGTGAATGTTGATTAATATTAGTATAATAATAATAATAATAATAATAAGGAACAAGAGAGAACCCAGAAGAACAAATAATGAAAAGAGAGGAATTCAAGTTCTAACTCTCAAAACTATATTAAAACGTTGTCTAAACTCAGAACAAATTATATATTCAGAATTCTCGCGTCGAGAGCTTTTTTTTTAGGTAAGTTTCTTCTAGTTTCAGGATTTTTAATTATTGAAGTGCTGTAATAGCATGTATTTGAAGTAGAGATCCATATATGCAATAGAATAACCGATAAGAAGCTCATATTCGAAGTCGGAATTAAATTATGTTATGATTTAAATTTGATATAAATTTTTGAAGTTTCAAAATATATTTGAAACTTATATATATTATTGATTTTGAATTATGTTATTGATTGAAATGAATATGTTATTGATGTAGATAGATTATTATACTGATATCTTCAAGCTACATCGACTGGAACGAAGAATTGAGGTATGCTGCGACCGGGTAACATACGACAGGTATCTGTATCATATGATATATGTTGGATTGATTTGATTGATTGGAATGAGAATATATGTCTATATGTCTTATTTATTGATTTGATGTGGCATACATGACATACACGTTGAGCTATGATCCTTGGATACCTTGATATGATTGGATTTGATTCTGGGGTTTGTGAACACGATGCTATGTTTGGCATTATGTGGCCCTTAAAACATAGTCATTAGTGGCCCCGATGATTGATTGAGATTTGATGGCGCTTTGTCGATGTTATCATACGAGTATCCTTGATTGAGGCCGGTGTGCCAGCTCGAACATTGATTTGATAGCGATTCGATTGATTCTGACATGTGCTCAGTGGATGAGCATTTGACCTAATACCTCCACGACATACATGCATTGCATTTCATATATCATCGTTTAGATATTTGTGGTATATATGGTGGTTGCTTCAGACTGAGCTTTGCTCACCCCCGAAAGGGCTGTTGTTGTATTTGTACGTGGACATTGACAGGTACTCCAGGATATCAGGAGACCGGAGAGGGTGCTTCTGGAGGGAGTCACAGTTTGAGTTGAGGTTTAGTAGTTGTTTCCAAGTATATATGTATATGTCTATATACCGGGGCATGACATGAAGATATGAGTTTGTTTGTATGTATTTGATCTGGATTATGTGTGGACTTGTTTTATATTGTGACATGTTGAGACGAGACTATATTATATACTATTTTTAGTATTATGATTACAGTTGTCATGTTTTGGGCTCATTGTAAAGAAAATTTAAACTTGTTTTCTGCTGTAATTACTTAACCCTAATCATATTGTGTTGTAATAACGATTAGGAGCTAAGGGCCCCACACGAAGTGGTATCAGAGCATAGCCGAGAATGCTCGATTGAGTCTTGTGTACACTTGAATAGGCACAAATGAATTGTGCGTATGTGTTTGCATTATTTGTATTACTTGCTCTTGCTTGATTTAGTTTGAGTAAGTTGTTGATGAGATTGATGATTTGATATGATAATGATGTATCATTGATATGACATCTGTTGATATGAAATGAAGATGATATGAAATTGTTATTAATTTGTGATATTCATCCTCTGATTTGTAGATGGATCTCGAAAATGAAACTGCGAGTAGTAGTATTGAGAGGATTGTTGGACAATTTTATGGATTGTCCATGGATCTGGTGATGGCTCGATTCCAGGATTTGAAACCACCGAGGTTCTTTGGCACTGAGAGTGCAGAAAGACCTGAGGTCCGGTTGAAGGATAGCGAGCATTTGTTTAATATTGTTGAATACTCTAAGGCTCGGCGAATGAAACTTGCTCACTATCAATTGAAAGACCGAGCAAAATCTTGGTGGGAAGCCGCTGAGATTGGATTAAAAGAGGACGAGATTGAAGTCACATGGGATGTCTTCAAGGCCCAGTTTTTGGAGCATTATTCTCCTCCTTCTTATTATACTGCCCAAGAGAATGAATTCAATAGTCTGCAGCAGGGAACGATGACTGTTGCAGAGTCTGCTTCGAAATTCTCTACGTTGTTGAAATATGCACCTCATGTAGCTGCGAATGCAAAAGCAAAATATAACATGTTTTTAAATGGTTTACATCATGCTATTTATACTTTTGTCATATCTGGTTTTCCTACGAGCTACGCAGAGTCAGTTGAACGAGCAAAGGCAGCCGAGGCTGGACTAAGGCGAGGAGGTCCTAACTACGCTCCTTCACCTCCAGTGACAGCTCAGCAGCCTACTTTGCGTCCAAGAGGTAAGAAGTTTAAGAAGATTGGTTCCACTGTTTCTTCATCTTCTTCGAGTTCCAGTGGATCTCAGAGAGGGAGTCCCGTGATTGCTCCTTATTGTAGTCATTGTGGAGGCAAACATACTATTGAGCAGTGTCGAGGTATGTTTGGTACTTGTTATCAGTGTGGAAAGGAAGGCCATTTCTCTCGCGTATGTCTGAACAGGGGTACAACTTCTTCTCAACCCCAGCCAAGATTTAGAGGTGGCCCCAGTATGATGAGACCTGCTGTTCCTGTTCCCTCTTTCCAGCAGTAGAATGTTCCACGATATCGAGGACCTAGTAGTCAGAGTGTTCAAGGCCCTCCTCAAGTAAGAGTGTATGCTATGACGGAGGATTAGGCGAAAGAAGCTCCTGGTGGTGGGATTGCAGGTATTTGCATGCTTTGCGATTATCCTGCACGTGTTTTATTTGATACAGGAGCATCCCACTCATTCATATCTCATGCATTTGTTTCATCCCATGATATTATGTATACTCCGTTGTATGATACATTGTCGATAGCCACGCCAACAGGAAAGATTATTCTGTCTGAGAAAGTTGCGCATAACTGTGTATTGATATACAAGAATAATGTGATATTTCTGAATCTGATTTCCCTCCCAATGCACGACTTTGATTGTATTATTGGCATGGATATCTTGACGATAAATCGAGCTACTGTCGATTGTTTTCATTGAATAGTTCGATTTAGACCTGTTAATGGACCCAAGTGGAATTTTTATGGCAAAGGTTCCCAAGCCAAAATTCCATTGGTATCCTCTCTGGAAATGTCCCGAATTTTGTTTAGCGGGGATGAGAGTTATCTTATCTACGCAATTGATGTCTCTAAGAAGGAGCCTTCTTTATCTGAGATTTCGGTTGTGAAATAATTCTCGAATGTATTTCCCGATGATTCCTGATTTTCCTCCTCATCGAGAAGTTGAGTTTAGTATTGATCTTATGTCGGGGTGTTAGAGTAGGTGAACGTCGAGCCAAGTGTTGGCCGAGTGTTCACAATGAAACTCTATGTGTAAGCAATCTTTATTTTAATAATATTTGAAATTATTGTTTTGGCACTTCTTTATCTGTATACCCATGCTAGTTGCATAGATAAAGTCCTTGAATATACAAATAGTAGAAAGAATATGAGATGCTCATATGATGAGTATCATGAAACTCATATTTGGAATACTGTATATTCTAAACAGTTCCTAGTCGATTCAGCCGCCGCTAAGAAGGATATAGGTCGCTCGAGTTAGAGACTAGTATCTGCGATGTGAGTACCATGTTTCATTGGTAGGGGACATTGTGATGTCCGAGCATGCAGATAGGTGCTCCTGGTAGAGTGCACTGAACAACCCTCCATAAAAGGACTTTCCAAGTGGTTCTCACTTATCGAGTGGAAACGTCCTGGTTTATGGTTGTCCACCATTAGTCCTTATGACCCGGGACAACATTGAGACTCTATGTGCTAGCATTACACTTTGACTTGTTTACCGACTCTCAAGGGGTCATCAGGTGGCAAGGTTGGGTGTTTTGTCGAAACATATAGGAGTCGATGCATTGTAGTCGGGGATTCACCGCTTACCTTCGGGTATGGATATCCTATGTGTATGTAGTATGAAATCTCTGATCAGAGTATGGTGGTAATTATGAAAGGGGTTTCATAGATTACACCATCGATGCAACTACAACATGACACATAGTATCGATTCATTGACAACTCTCGATATACCAATGGTTGTCGAATCGGTCGGGATATATGAGTTGAAGGGACCGTACTGTACGCTAACCATAATTGAATGGTTCTTGCAGGCACTATCATTTGATACCTAGGGAATCATGTAAGCGATGCTGCTAGGCGTTTAACATGATTGGTTGGTTACTATCATACTTGAGTTCTGACGTTCTTATTATCAAGGAGTTGATAATTAAGAATGGAGCAATTGGGGTATGCTTATATAAGGACATGTTTAGTCCGAATCACATGGAGATGTGAACCCACGGCTAGTTGTATCAATGAACCATTGAGGGCCACACAAGTGCTAGCTTTCTAGATCCCGTTGAGAAGTAAAATAGTTCAATGTGTTGAACGGCTTATAAATGAGTTTATATAAGAAAAAATAGAAGTGTGACTTCTATGAGAGAAATGTAGATTTTAATTTATGAATGTGTTCGTAAATTAAAAGTAGGCCAAGTGAATAATGTATTTGAAAATTGTGATTTTCATAAACATTATTATGGACTAAATTAAATTAATTCAAGTGTTGAATTAATTAAACACTAGTGGGCCTAGTAGAGTCCAAATAATTAAATTAATTCAAGTGTTGAAATAATTAAATAACATTGGGCCTTGTAGAGCCCAATTGGAAATAATTATTTAACTAGTGGGCTTGATTAAAATCAAGTAAACTATAAATAGGCTCAAATATGTTTGTAACATTTAAATAAAAGTCCATGGGGCTTGTAATTGTTACAAGCCCACTTGATATGCATGCTTAGGAGGTGAAAGGTTGGGGAAGACTTTTTATTAATAAAATTGGCATGCAAAATGTTGTCTCTACTTTTTCAACACCCAAGAAAAGTCTTCCCCCCCTCTCACACACACAAGTTGGCCGTGTAGTGACCCGTTCCAGAATCACCTACTAATCAGAACTTAAGCATGCAAAATTAACACTTAAAACTGAATCAGGTAAACAGCGGAAAAACAATAATACAACCCAATCGAATCTGTAAGTACAAAATACTTAAACAACCAGATCGAACTAAATTCCAAGAACAAATACCAACAACTACAGGTCAACCTCTGCCAGCTCCCTGTCCACTCCCTCCTGGACCGTCTAACCTGAGACCTGCCCCATCGAATAGGGTGTCCAAAACAGAGATAAACCGAGGACGTGAGCATAAAACGCTCAGTACCGAAAGCATGAGTATACAAGACTATGACATGCATGTATGCAAAATGTACTGGATACCAGGATCTGGGTATAACGAAATACTGCTCAGACAAATGACGTCAAGGTATGTAGCACTCTGCGCCGTCGCACCAGGAGGTGGCTCCCATACCAAATGAACCTGTGGATATACCGGTGACCTGACCACCGTCGGCCAACGGGGTCCAACCATCCACAACAAATGAGGGCTGAGCACCCTCTCAACAGGCTATCTCAAAGATAATCAGGCTCAACATGATTATGCAAATGCCGCATAATAAACCATGCATCATATGACAGATAATAATGCAACATATAAACATGCAACACATAGTAAAGCATACTCAATCCTGCTATCTCGGATAGTACTTTCGTACCTCAAACCAGTAGATCCTAGCAATCAGCCCTAGAATCAAGCCTACAATCCAAGTGATACCATATCACTAAACCACATCTAAAAGCCTTAACTAGACTAATAGATACTCCCAAATCTCAAAGGGAACCCAGAACTATACCTGCGTCCGTAGTCAGCCCACTGATGCCGCTAGCCCCCAACTAGAGCACAGCTCCGCTACAAAACCAGTAGCTCCCCGCTAGTGCCCGAACCTCGGGAAAAGACTAGAAACCCATCAGAAACGACTAAAACGCTCTGGAACTCTCGGAATTGGCGAGTGAAAAGTGAAGCCTCGCGCTTCTATTTATAGACAACGATCGGAAGATCCGATCCACTTCGGAAGATCCGATCCGGTGCACTTCGGAAGATCCGATCCACTTCGGAAGATCCGAACTCTGCATGTCTTCCACGTGTCCAGCCACCTGTCTCGGACGATCCGAACCCCGATCGGACGATCCGAACCCTGACATGACATGACTCGTCTGACTCCGAACAGAACGGTCCATCCGAACCCACTTCGGACGATCCGAACCAACTTCGGACGATCCGAACCCGGTTCGGTCCTTCCGATCCCACCGAAATACAATTAATCCAATAATTAACTCAAATTAGGCATCGGGATACTACATTCTCCCCCTCTAAAAAGGATTTCGTCCGCGAAATCGGGTCTGAAGAATGACAATTCTGAACAACAATACATTCAACTTAAGAATGAATTACAACTGAAGTACGACTGAAATCACAATCATAACTGAAAATACTACAACTAGAACAACTCTGGATGCTCTGACCGCATGCGACTCTCTAGTTCCCAAGTAGCTTCTTCAGTACCTCGACGCTGCCACTGCACTAAGACAAGAGGAATAGTCTTATTCCGCAGTACCTTATCCTTCCGGTCTAAGATCGAAACCGGTCTTTCCACAAAAGATAAATCCGGATTCAGCTGAACTTCTGTCGGATGCAAAACATGATACTCATCCGCTACGTATCGTCTCAACAAGGACACATGAAACACATTGTGAACACTAGACAGATACGGTGGCAAAGCTAATCTGTAGGCCAAATCTCCCACACATTCTAAGATCTCAAAAGGACCAATGAATCTCGGAGATAGCTTTACCCTTGAGACCAAATCTCAGAATCCTCCGAAAAGGTGATACTTTGAGAAACACTTTCTCGCCTGCATCAAAATGAAGAGGTCTGCGCTTGGTGTTCGCATAACTCGCTTGTCGATCCTGAGCAGTCTTGATCCGCTGTTTGATCACCAGAACTTTGTCCATGGCCTGCTGAATCAATTCTGGACCCTCGACCTGTCGTTCTCCGACTTCCTCCCAGAACAGAGGAGTACGACAACGTCGACCATACAATGCTTCAAACGGAGACATACCAATACTCCTGTGAAAACTGTTGTTGTATGCAAACTCTATCAGTGGCAAATGATCCTGCCAAGCTGGCCCGAAATCCATCACACAAGATCTCAACATATCCTCAAGAGTACAAATAGTTCTCTCTGACTGACCGTCAGTCTCTGGGTGATATGCAGTACTCAAACTCAAAGTAGTGCCCAAAGCTTGCTGAAAGCTACCCCAAAATCTAGATGTAAATCGAGGATCTCTGTCACTAACGATACTCACAGGCACACCATGAAACCGTACAATCTCCTGAATGTACAACCATGCCATCCGATCGAAAGTGAAATCTCTGTTATACGGAAGAAAATGGGCAGACTTAGTAAGCCGATCCACTACCACCCAGATAGCATCTCTATTCCCCGCAGACATAGGCAAGTGAGTCACGAAGTCCATCGTGATATGCTCCCACTTCCACTCCGGAATAGGAAGATTCTGCAACAAACCTCCAGGTCGTCGATACTCAGCCTTCACCTGCTGACAGACTAGGCACTTGGAGACATACTGATAAACATTACGTTTCATACCTTTCCACCAAAATCGAGTCCTCAAATCCTTATACATCTTGTTGCTCCCCGGATGAACACTCAACTTGCTACGATGAGCCTGGGACAAAATCTCCTCCCTCAAAGTGTCATCCTCCGGTACAACAACACGACCAGATAAGCACAAAAGACCCTCGGACTGATAGTGGAATCCAGAAGTATTATCTCCATCAGCCAACCGGGCTAATTTCTGAACCTTAGAATCAGACATCTGAGCATCTCTGATCCGAGAATACAAAACTGGCTCAGACAAAATAGTGGCTACACGGATACTCTCTGATCCCTTCCGATGCTTACAATTGAATCCCATCGAACAGAAATCCTGAATAATCCCAGATACAGCACAAGTCTGAAGAGCAGACAATCTCACCTTGCGACTAAGAGCATCGGCCGTGAGATTCGCAGATCCTGGATGATACTTGATCTCACAATCATAATCCTTGAGTAGATCCATCCAACGACGCTGACGCATGTTCAACTCAGCCTGAGTGAACAGATATTTCAAACTCTTATGATCAGTGAAAATCTCAAATCGCTCACCATACAGATAATGGCGCCAGATTTTCAAAGCAAAAACGATCGCTGCTAATTCCAGATCACGAACAGGATAGTTCTCCTCATGAGACTTCAACTGTCTCGACGCATAAGCAATCACATGCTCGTTCTGCATCAGAACACACCCTAGTCCCTGTAAAGAGGCATCGGTGTAAACACTGAAACCACCAGATCCAGACGGTAAAGCCAAAACAGGCGCAGATGTCAAACGTCTGCGAAGTTCCAAGAAACTCTCTTCGCACTCTGATGTCCACTCAAAGGAAACATCTTTCCGAGTGAGCTGAGTGAGTGGCATAGCAATCTGAGAGAAGTTGACAATGAAACGGCGATAATACCCAGCCAATCCCAGAAAACTGCGGATCTCGGCTACTGTCGTCGGACGCGACCAGTTCAATACCGCTTCCACCTTGCTCGGGTCAACTGAAACTCCCTCGCTAGAAATGACATGACCAAGGAATACAACCCTGTCAATCCAAAACTCACATTTACTCAACTTCGCATAAAGCTGATTCTCGCGAAGTGTCTGTAAAATAATCCTTAAGTGTTGTACGTGTTCTTGTTGATCATGCGAATAGATTAATATATCATCTATAAACACCACAACAAACTTATCCAAGAAATCCCGAAATACTCGATTCATCAGATCCATAAAAACTGCTGGTGCATTCGTCACCCCAAAAGGCATAACCAGAAACTCATAATGCCCATACCGGGTCCTGAATGCAGTCTTCGATATATCTCCCTGATGAACTCGAAGCTGATGATAACCAGACCTTAAATCAATCTTGGAATACACAGAGGTATCTTGCAGTTCATCAATCCGTGGCAACGGATACTTATTCTTTATCGTAGCACGATTCAACTGCCGATAATCTATGCAGAGCCGCATAGAACCATCCTTCTTTTTGACAAAAAGAACTGGTGCTCCCCACGGGGACACACTGGGTCGAATATACCCCTTGTCAAGAAGATCCTGCAACTGCTGCTTCAATTCTTGCATCTCCGATGGAGCTAAACGATAAGGAGCTCTAGAGATTGGTGCCGTGCCTGGCACTAAATCAATGCCGAAATCCACTTCCCGAACGGGAGGAAAACCAGGAATCCCCTCGGGAAAAACATCCGGAAAATCGCAAACCACTGGAATGTCACTGATACCGACACTATCTGCGGACGAATCAATAGCATAGATAAGGTAGCCTTCCCCGCCCGACTCTAAAGCACGACAGGCTTTCAGAGCAGAAACCACAGGCATCGGGGGTCGCGCTCCCTCTCCATAGAAAAACCAACTGTCGCCCTCAACTGGACGAAACTGCACAAACTTCTGATAACAGTCCACAGTAGCTCTAAACACAGTCAGCACATCTATTCCCAGAATGCAATCAAAATCCTCCATCGCAAGAATCATCAAATTAGTAGTTAAAACATTACCCTCAAACTCTAGAGGACAACCCAAAACTAGACGTTTAGCTAGCACCGAATGATCCATCGGTGTGGAAACAGATACCACAACGTCCAAAGAAGTGAAAGGTAACGCATGACGCTTAGCAAATCTCGCCGATATGAATGAATGAGATGCACCAGTATCAATGAGAACGTAAGCAGGTAATCCACATAACTTAAAAATACCTGCGATAACTCTCTCGTTCTCCTCAGCAGCCTGATCCTGGTTAAGAGCAAAGACCTGCCCTTGAGTACGCGGTCGGAGGTTAGAACCCTGAGTAGACTGTCCCTGCTGCGGCCTCTGATGAACTGAAGCCTGAGAACCAGATCCTGATCCTCCGCCCATCTGTGGACAATCTCTCTTCATGTGGCCCATCTCACCGCACTTGTAACAAGCACCCGCAACCCTGCGACAACGCTCCGTCGGGTGATCCTTCCCGCAATGCTGACACGGGCCCTTCTTCTTCCCAAAATGGTGAACTCCTCCAGATCCAGAGGAAGAAGAAGTAGATCCAGCCTTCTTAAATGCTTGGGCGCGGGACCCAAAGAACTAGCAGGACGAGCAGACTGCATGGCTCGACCTCTCAGCAAACTGCCCTCAGCCTGGCGACAACGGTTCACAAGGCCCTCATACGATGTCGGATCATCACAGACAACAACCCGATCAAAAATCTCCTGATTAAGGCCCTGAAGAAAATGGTTATACTTGGCCCTAGCATTGTCACTGACATGCGGTACATACGGAAGTAACTCAAAGAACTTCTGCTGATATTCATCAACAGACAAACTTCCCTGCTTCAGATTGATCAACTCAATCGCCTTGGTTTGCAGAAGAGCTGGCGGAAAGTAAAGCAGCATGAAAGCGGCTCGGAAATCGGCCCAAAGAACTCGACCCCGTCGCTGAACTATCGGTGCAGAAGTAGACTTCCACCACTTACGCGCACTACCCTCCACCAAGAAATCAAGGGTATCAATCTGCTGCTCCGCCGAGCACTGAAAAGTCTTGAAACAGCTCTCCATCCTCTCAAGCCAGTTCTCCGCAACATCCGGAGTCTCACCGCCCGAAAGAGGTTTCGGCCCCATCTGCAAGAACCGATGCATACTAAAACTCCGAGGCTCATCACGACGGTGTTGACGACGTTCTCGATGCTCTCGGCGACGCTCCCGATCGTCGCGGTCTCCCCAGCGTCCAATGCTGCCATGACTACTAGCATCGTCGTCAAAACCAGACATCTCTAGCTACAAAAGTTACCAGAGATTAAACCCAAAAGGACAGTTCCAAATCCCAAAATCTTAATGCATGCTCTGATACCATAAATGTAGTGACCCGTTCCAGAATCACCTACTAATCAGAACTTAAGCATGCAAAATTAACACTTAAAACTGAATCAGGTAAACAGCGGAAAAACAATAATACAACCCAATCGAATCTGTAAGTACAAAATACTTAAACAACCAGATCGAACTAAATTCCAAGAACAAATACCAACAACTACAGGTCAACCTCTGCCAGCTCCCTGTCCACTCCCTCCTGGACCGTCTAACCTGACACCTGCCCCATCGAATAGGGTGTCCAAAACAGAGATAAACCGAGGACGTGAGCATAAAACGCTCAGTACCGAAAGCATGAGTATACAAGACTATGACATGCATGTATGCAAAATGTACTGGATACCAGGATCTGGGTATAACGAAATACTGCTCAGACAAATGACGTCAAGGTATGTAGCACTCTGTGCCGTCGCACCAGGAGGTGGCTCCCATACCAAATGAACCTGTGGATATACCGGTGACCTGACCACCGTCGGCCAACGGGGTCCAACCATCCACAACAAATGAGGGCTGAGCACCCTCTCAACAGGCTATCTCAAAGATAATCAGGCTCAACATGATTATGCAAATGCCGCATAATAAACCATGCATCATATGACAGATAATAATGCAACATATAAACATGCAACACATAGTAAAGCATACTCAATCCTGCTATCTCGGATAGTACTTTCGTACCTCAAACCAGTAGATCCTAGCAATCAGCCCTAGAATCAAGCCTACAATCCAAGTGATACCATATCACTAAACCACATCTAAAAGCCTTAACTAGACTAATAGATACTCCCAAATCTCAAAGGGAACCCAGAACTATACCTGCGTCCGTAGTCAGCCCACTGATGCCGCTAGCCCCCAACTAGAGCACAGCTCCGCTACAAAACCAGTAGCTCCCCGCTAGTGCCCGAACCTCGGGAAAAGACTAGAAACCCATCAGAAACGACTAAAACGCTCTGGAACTCTCGGAATTGGCGAGTGAAAAGTGAAGCCTCGTGCTTCTATTTATAGACAACGATCGGAAGATCCGATCCACTTCGGAAGATCCGATTCGGTGCACTTCGGAAGATCCGATCCACTTCGGAAGATCCGAACTCTGCATGTCTTCCACGTGTCCAGCCACCTGTCTCGGACGATCCGAACCCCGATCGGACGATCCGAACCCTGACATGACATGACTCGTCTGACTCCGAACAGAACGGTCCATCCGAACCCACTTCGGACGATCCGAACCAACTTCGGACGATCCGAACCCGGTTCGGTCCTTCCGATGCCACCGAAATACAATTAATCCAATAATTAACTCAAATTAGGCATCGGGATACTACAGGCCGAAATTTTGAGGATTTCTCTCCTCATTTTTCTCTCCATTTTTCTTCTTCAAGTGTTGAGGAAAATTAAATTCTTCTCTTTGAAAAATCCTCTTAGTTTTCTAGTGAAAATTAAGAGGGGATTTACCTAGTTGGTGGTGTGCCTAATTTTGGAGGTTGGAAGCTTGAATATTTGTCATCCATTCAAGAGCCAAGTTGTTTACAACTTGGTTGGTGCCATCATCAATTTCTTGAGATTGATAGGTAACTATTTCTAAACACCCTATGTATGAAATTTTGGTGTTTTATTGTATTTGCTACACACAATGCAAGGTGGCCGAAATTTTTTTGTAAAATTTAAAAAATTTTAACTTCCGTTGCGCATACTGTCACTGTAACCGATCCCCTTTCAAGTGGTATCCGAGCTAAGGTTACGATTTTGTGTAGCAATTATAAGATATTATATTGAGATTGATTTTTAACCGCATGAGAACAAAATTTTGCAACAATATCAAGGCCTTTTTTTGGGGCATTGGGCTGCCCGAAACCCCCTATGATTTTAATAAAAAAATTGTTTCCGGAATCCGGCGACGGCGATGACGACTAGGGTTTCCAAAAGTGTTTTGGATTATCATAGTTTCATGGGCCTTGAGTTGTTGGGCCATTAGATGGCTAACATATTTGTGAATTTTAAATGAGCCAAAATGTTTTTGGTGAAAAATAAGTTTTTGGGCCCTTAAGTTTAAAATTACAAAAAATTGCAAATTTTTTCTCATGAAATAAATATTTTATGTTGGACTTTAAATATTTATAGTAAATGGTGATTTACAAAAAATTCGGTTATAAATAAATTAATTTGAAAGTAGACAAAGGTGTTTGTATACTTTGTTAATTTAGTTTATAATCGTGGCGGTTAGTGATTGGATCAAGATATATAATATTGGATCAATTAATTATTGTGATAATTAATTGATGGTGTATGATATGTGATATTATGCATGAAGGATGATCAAAAGCCCAAGCCCAATTTGCTAGGTGTATGCGAGGATATTTTGTGTTGAATGATTGTAATAATTATCAATTTATAAAGTGGGCTTGGTTTATGGCCCGTTCCCACCCCCATGAGATGTAACCCTATTTGCCATGGATATTTATTTGTAAATATTAGTATAGTGGATGATCAAGATTGGAAGATGGTGGCCATGATGATTATGAAGATCGAAGACATGTAAATATTGGAAGCTAATGTAATAGTTGCATTTGCATCCCTTGCATTTCCCTAGGATTGGACCTAGGCCCGTGTTTAGCTCACACGGGCCATTAGTATTGGGGCGATTGATCATCCTTGTTTGTTTACTGTTTATAATATATGCATGATATGTTATAAATAATGAGTATGTGCGTTATTATTATGATTATAACAAAGTTGCATGAATCCGGCAAACATACGATCAAACATGGCGAGCTTTTAAATAAAATTAATGATGAGACCTTTCAAAATTAAAAACCCTCATTTTTAATAAGATTCAAAATTAATATCAAGCCCGAAAAGGGGAATTATAAATTTGTTTATAATTTCCATGTCTTCCATCGACTATGGGTGCATGATGAACGCTACCCGTACTCGGGGCTCGGCTTATATTATTGGGGGGCCCTGGGTGCCGGAAAGCTGTGACATCCATTGACATGGTGATGTGAAATACGTGGAACTCCCATGATTTCGGCTCATATTATTGGGGGAACTAATGGCGACCGTCCATTAAGGTTCAACATCGATGGGTAAGGCTTGACACGTGAAGATGAACGACGTCATATTATTGGGTCCTAATCAAATGTGAGACAAAATTTTACGTAGAGGGTTGCATTGTGATGCAATTGGAAACTACTTTTTAGGAATTGTGATTGGCTGATATTATTCGGGATCATAATTTGCTAATTGGACCTTACGTACCTACTGAGGAAAGGAGTTTCCCGTTTTCACTAGAGGGTAGTGAAAGATGTCAAAACAGTGGGAGCAAATATTTATGAAGTAAAAGTCCAAACTTCATATCTTATTAAATATTTTAAAAATAGTCATCAACATTTATCTGTTTTTACTTTTTAGTATAAATTGACAATGTCATCGATTCGCAATCCGATATCTGCAATACTCGACAAACACATATTAACCGGAAATAATTATCTCACTTGGCTAAGAAACCTGAAAATCGTCTTGAATTCGAAAAGGGTAGCATATACACTGACTGAGTCGCCCCCTGTTGAGGCTCCGAATGACTACACTCATGAGGAATTGCAGGCTTACAAGGAATGGTGTGACCATGACTTGATAGCCAGGTGTTATATACTGACTTCTATGAATGATGAGCTGCAGAGACGTTTTGAGGATGCAAAGAGTGCTGCTGACATTCATTTACATCTCAATGAGCTCTTTGGTGAGCAAACACGGCCTCTTAGGCATGCTACCATCAAGGAGCTGATCACTTTGCGCATGCGAGATGGGACCTCGGTCCATGAGCATGGCCTGAAGTTGATTGGGTTCGTGGACAACCTCGTTGGCATGGATCTGATCTTGCCTTTGGAGTTGACCACCGACGTGTTGCTGTTATCATTACCTAACTCATTTGATCCTTTTGTGGTGAACTTCAACATGAACAAGATGGAGCCGACCCTTGAGGAGTTGGTGAATATGCTTGTTACGTTTTAATCAACCATCAAGAAAGAGAAGTTGGTTCTTTATGTGGGTTTTTCATCTGGTACGAATATTGATCCACATGGGAAGGGAAAGAAGCGTTCTTTCCAACGTCCCAAGAAGAACGTGCCCTTGATGAGGCAATCTCCGAATCTCGTTGAGGCAGCCACACCAGTTAGGGCTGACAAGACTGCTGATGTATGTCATCACTGCAAGAAGCCTGGACATTGGAGGCGTAACTGCAGGGAATATCTTGCCCAGAAGAGTTCTGGAAACGGTATGTTCTAAATTGAAGTAAACATTTCAATTAACTCTACTTATTGAGTATTAGATACTGGTTGTGGCTCACATCTCTGTAATGATTTACAGGTGATGGGAAGAAGTAGAAAGCTTAGGGAATGTGTGACCTTCTTGAGGATGGGCAATGGAGCAAGAGTTGCTGCCAAGGCTGTTGAAGATGTTTACTTATTGTTGAACAATAGTTTTAAGTTAATTTTATGAGATGTTTTGTTTGTATCTAATTTTCTGAAAAACATTGTTTCCATTTCTATGTGGATAAAGATGGATATTATTGTTTATTTAGCAAAGGTGTTTGTAACATTTACAAGAATGAATGTTTTATTGGTACTGGAGAACTTGAAAAAGATCTCTACAACTTAAAATTGAAAGATATTCCACTAAATGTCCATTCAAAGGCAGACACCATATGAGATATGGATGGGTAAGTCTCTCAAATATTCTTGTCTTAGAATATGGGGGTGCCCTGCTTATGTGAAGCAGGTAGTGGGAGATAAATTGGATTGTCGATCCATTTTATGTTACTTTGTGGGATATCAAAGGAATTCAGTTGGATATCATTTCTATCATCCCCAAGAAACAAAGGTGTTTGTTTCTAGGAATGCAACCTTTTTGGAAAAGAAATTTTCTATTGGATAGAAAAGGGGAGATGATAAAACTCGAAGAGGTTCGAGAGACACCCACAATTATAGAACCCGCACCCGAAGAGCCAAGAGAGGAGATACAAGCTCCTAGAAGATACGAGAGAGTCTCGAGACCACCTATGAGGTATGGTCTGCTTCTTGAAGAGGGCCATGATGAGCCTAACCATGGATATGATCCAAGGACCTTCAAGGAAGCATTATCTGATGCCGATTCATCCAAGTGGCTTGAAGCTATGGAATCTGAGATGAATTCCATGCATTCGAACCAAGTGTGGAATCTCGTGGATCCACCTGAGGGACTTGTTCCCATAGGGTGTAAATGGATTTACATTAGAAAACTTGGGGCGGATGGGAAGGTATTGACCTTCAAGACGCGATTGGTAGCAAAAGGATATACTCAAAGACAAGGAGTTGACTTTGAGGAAACCTTTTCTCCAATTGCAATGTACAAGTCGATAAGGATATTGCTAGCCATAGCTGCATGGTATGACTATGAGATATGGCAGATGGATGTCAAGACAACCTTTCTTAATGGGGATATTAAGGAAGATATTTACATGTCTTAACCTGAAGGGTTTACATCTATCAGAAGTGAGCATATGGTATGCAAACTTCAAAGATCTATTTATGGTCTAAAGCAGGCATCTAGGAGTTGGAACCTCAGGTTCGACAGTACAATCAAAGAGTTTGGTTTTGCTAAGAATCCTGAGGAACCCTGCGTGTATAAGAAGGTCAGTGGGAGTGTTGTGACATTCCTGGTGTTTATGTTGATGACATTCTAATCATTGGGAATGATGTAGGAATGTTGCAATCAACTAAAATATGGTTAGAAAGTAAGTTCTCGATACAGGACTTGGGTGAAGCATCTTTTGTATTGGGAATACAGATCTATAGAGATAGATCAAGAAGATTGCTTGGTCACACCCAGTCCACATACATTGATACCATCGTGAAGCGGTTCTCGATGGATGAGTCCAAGAGAGGACATCTACCAATGTGTCATGGCGTGTCCCTATCCAAGTCTGTCTCCCAAGACTAATGTAGAGATAGCGGCGATGACAAGCATTCCTTATGCATCTACGATTGGTAGCATCATGTATGGGATGATATCTACAAGTCCTGACGTGGCTTTCGCACTAAGTGTAGTGAGTAGATATCAATCGAACCCTGGTCTTCCACACTGGATAGCTGTGAAAGACATCCTAAAGTAGTTGAGAAGGACCAATAAATTGTTCTTGGTCTATGGGGTGGAGAACTGAAATTGGAAGGCTATACCGACTCTAGCTTCCAAAGCGATATCGATGACTCGAAGTCAACCTCTGGGTTTGTATTCATGCTCAATGGTGCTGCTGTCTCTTAGAAGAGTTCCAAGCAAGGCAATACTGCGGATTCCAGCACAGAGGCCGAATACATTGCTGCATCAGATTCAGCAAGGGAGGCTGTTTGGATAAGGAATTTTGTCTAAAAGTTGGACGTCATTCCTAATGGAGTTGCTCCTCTCCCGGTGTTGTGTGACAACACGGGTTCTTTAGCTCAAGCAAAGAAGCCAAGGTCTCATCAGAAGTCCAAACATGTATTGAGAAAGTACCACATCTTCCGAGAGATTGTGGAAAGAGGAGAAGTGTCGATTGACATTGTCGGCTCCGCAGATAATGTTGCTGATCCACTAGCTAAGCCTTTACCTGGACCATTATTCGAGATGCATCGCAAATCAATGGGTTTGAAGCATATGGGTAGTTGGCTCTAGTGCAAGTGGGAGATTGTTAGAGTATGTGCACGTCGAGCCAAGTGTTGGCCGAGTGTTCACAATGAATCTCTATGTATAAGCAATCTTTATTTTAATAATATTTGAAATTATTGTTTTGGCACTTCTTTATCTGTATACCCATGCTAGTTGCATAGATAAAACCCTTGAATATACAAAAAGTAGAAAGAATATGAGATGCTCATATGATGAGTATCATGAAACTCATATTTGGAATACAGTATATTCTAAACAGTTCCTAGTCGATTCAGCCGCCGCTAAGAAGGATATAGGTCGCTCGAGTTCGAGAATAGTATCTGCGATGTGAGTACCATGTTTCATTGGTAGGGGACATTGTGATGTCCGAGCATGCAGATAGGTGCTCCTGGTAGAGTGCACTGAACAACCCTCCATTAAAGGACTTTCCAAGTGGTTCTCACTTATCGAGTGGAAACGTCCTGGTTTATGGTTGTACACCATTAGTCCTTATGACCCGGGACAACATTGAGACTCTATGTGCTAGCATTACACTTTGACTTGTTTACCGACTCTCAAGGGGTCATCAGGTGGCAAGGTTGGGTGTTTTGTCGAAACATATAGGAGTCGATGCATTGTAGTGGGGGATTCACCGCTTACGTTTCATAGATTACACCATCGATGCAACTACAACATGACACATAGTATCGATTCATTGACAACTCTCGATATACCAATGGTTGTCGAATCGGTCGGGATATATGAGTTGAAGGGACCGTACTGTACGCTAACCATAATTGAATGGTTCTTGCAGGCACTATCATTTGATACCTAGGGAATCATGTAAGCGATCCTGCTAGGCGTTTAACATGATTGGTTGGGTACTATCAGACTTGAGTTCTGACGTTCTTATTATCAAGGAGTTGATAATTAAGAATGGAGCAATTGGCGTATGCTCATATAAGGACATGTTTAGTTTGAATCACATGGAGATGTGAACCCACGGCTAGTTGTATCAATGAACCATTGAGGGCCACACAAGTGCTAGCTTTCTAGATCCCGTTGAGAAGTAAAATAGTTCAATATGTTGAACGGCTTATAAATGAGTTTATATAAGAAAAAATAGAAGTATGACTTCTATTAGAGAAATGTAAATTTTAATTTATGAATGTGTTCGTAAATTAAAAGTAGGCCAAGTGAATAATGTATTTGAAAATTGTGATTTTCATAAACATTATTATGGACTAAATTAAATTAATTCAAGTGTTGAATTAATTAAATATTAATAGGCCTAGTAGAGTCCAAATAATTAAATTAATTCAAGTGTTGAATTAATTAAATAACATTGGGCCTTGTAGAGCCCAATTGAAAATAATTATTTAACTAGTGTGGTTGAGTAAAATCAAGTAAACTATAAATGGGCTCAAATATGTTTGGGCCATTTAAATAAAAGTCCATGGGCCTTGTAATTGTTACAAGCCCACTTGATATGCATGCTTGGGAGGTGAAAGGTTGGGGAATACTTTTTATTAATAAAATTGGCATGACATGCAAAATGTTGTCTCTACTTTTTCAACACCCAAGAAAAGTCTTCCCCCCTCCCACACACACAAGTTGGCCGAAATTTTGAGGATTTCTCTCCTCATTTTTCTCTCCATTTTTCTTCTTCAAGTGTTGAGGAAAGAAAATTTTTCTCTTTGAAAAATCCTCTTAGTTTTCTAGTGCAAATTAAAAGGGGATTTACCTAGTTGGTGGTGGGCCTAATTTTTGAGGTTGGAAGCTTGAAGATTTGTCATCCATTCAAGAGCCAAGTTGTTTACAACTTGGTTGGTGCCATCATCAATCTCTTGAGATGGATAGGTAACTATTTCTAAACACCCCTATGTATGTGTTGCGTGTTTTCTTTAATGCTCGCAAGTGCACGACGTCAAGTTATAGTAAAATGTAATTTCGAGTACAAGTGTCGATCCCACGAGGAATGTATTTCTAAATTTATATTAATGCTTGTAATTAAAATAGTCTCGATTTTATTTAGTATATTCACTTAACAGAGTTGATTATACCAATTACTAGAATTGAAAATAAATTTAATTGTAGCAACAAACAGATTTGAACAATAGAATAAAAGATCTAGAGGTTTGACTTCACGCAACTATCCACCATGTGATATGTTTGTGTAGCTATATTATAATTGTCCTTCTTATTCATTAGCCAAGAATTCTATAATTATCTGCTCCCTCTCTCGAGTGCTAAGTAGATACTAATTATCTAACAAAGGATTGCAACGTCTCCGTCAACAATCGATAATTAAATAACAAAAAAAGCACTAAATTCTTTTAATGGCTTCCATAGCAATATATGTCCTCTCGAACTATATAAATACCATCGATGTATTTTTCCCTTTCTTGATTATAAATTTCCTTTTTCAAGTGATAATTTATAACATACAAATCATTCAAGATATGACCAGTAAAATGAAAGCATTAAGATTGGAAAAACACAAATAAACAATAAAGACAACTTATATAGCATAAATCATGAATCTCAACACATGGTTTCTAGTTTTGTTCCATCATTCCTCTATAATTAAGATTTAGTTCATAATAATGAAAATAAAACAACAACACATAAATCTTAAACAAGACATATCAAAATAAAAGTAAAAATAAAGAAAGAAAGAACTTAGAACAAGAGTTTTGGAGTGTATGAAGTTTTTGTCCAAAGATGTGCAAGAACTTGTTGAAGATGATGATTTTGATCTTCAACTCTTTTCTTTGTAGCCTCCACCATTTTCCTAGATTCTCTCCCTATACCCTAGATGATGAAAAAGAGACCCTTTTATAGTCTAGACAAGATATCCCACGTAGCACACCATTTTCCCCTTCTTTTCTTCAAAGTCCACAAAATTTCACAATTTCCGGAATGGTGTTTGTGCATGACCGTGGATGCGGTGGTATAAGGACCGCGGGTGCGGTGCCCTTTCGACTAAAACTCCTCCTGCTCTTCTGGTGAGACCGCGGGTGCGGTGCTAGCATGACCGCGGGTGCGGTCATGCCTCGGAGAACAGCGCGGGTGCGCTTTTGTGAACACCGCGGGTGCGGTGTTGCTTCGTGTATCTTTGTCCTTTGCACCTTCTAATTCATCACTATATCACTCCAAACTCTCATTTCTACTCTTCCAAACTACAATAACAAAAACAACAACATATCAAATAAAACCTGCTCAAGAATCACAAAATTCCAAGTTAAAAACAGGTAATAAAAGTACAATAAATTGCCCTTATCAAACTCCCCCAAACTTAAGATTTTGCTATTCCCGAGCAAAAAAAAAACAACAAAAACAAACAAACAAACAAGTCATGAAATATTTTAAAGAACTTGGCCTCAATATAAATTCAAAATCCATCATGCATTTACAATTCAAATCAATTAAACCACTTGTTCATCCGGATAAAATCATGTGATGGGTTCATTCTCTAACTTCAAATCTCTTCAACCATGTTTCAAATCATTATCAATTGATTTCAAATTTTTACAAACACATATCACAAGGTCTTTTTCGGTAAAAATTGGGTTCAAAGCAATATTCATAGAAGAAATGGATACCAAATAAATATTTTATGCAATGAGGTGTGTGTAAAATTGATCAAGATTCTTATTCAATGACAGTGTTTATCTATTGTCCATAGGCTAGATCCTCCCAATCACTCTCCACTAGTATATTGGACAACTATGACTAGGTTAATAGGATTTTCAATGGTTGTAATGTTAGGCCTTGGTTCATGGCTACAAATAAAGATTAGGAGTTCAAATAAGGGAGTAAATTGAATTTCATCTCTTTTTCTAACTCCACTATTTCTTTTGATCTCCAATTTTTTTTTTCTTTATTAATTTCATCTCTTTTTTTTCTCCCCTTTTTCTCCAACTTCAACAATGTATCATTATTCATTTTTCTTTTGTTTTCTTTTGTAGGAGAATATCACTTTCTTTAATCTTTTGAATTCTTACTCCCTTGAGAAGGTAGGAAATAATTGTATAAGATATTCAAAAGGTTGGTAATTGTGGGATACTTGAAAAAAATATTTGAATGAGGGTCTTTTACACATATTTATGTGTGCCATTCAAATTCATATAAGCTCAAAGAGTTGACAAATGATAAATTAATTTTATTTGGTAGCTTGAAAGGCTCAATCGATCCAAAAATCACCTAAATCATTCCTAAATCATAATTTGTCCGTATTTCGCCTCGATTGATGTTTGGATAGTTCTAGACAAAATCTCAATTCACCATCAAAGAGTAGAATCTAATCATCGTGAAAATGGTGGCTCAATCATCTATGTGTTTGCAAAAATTTTATTTCAATATCCAATAAAAATCACAAAGTTTTATAGAAATTGTAAGTCTCAAACTCACCAAATCTCATGACTATTCTCTAAATTTTTCAAAGTGATCAATTAACATGAATTTGATGCATGACCTTACTTTTCCATACTAAAAATATTTTCATCATTGGCCAATTCATTAAAAATTTCATGACAAAAATACTACAAACACACAAAATAAACCAAAAAATTAAACACACAAAAATACACTAAATAAATAAACACACAAAATCAACTAAACAAATAAACACTCCAAATAAATTAAAACAAAGCACACAAAGTAAAATAAAATAAAATAAATAAATCTCCCCCAAACTTAAACATGTGCATCGTCCTCGATGTGAATAAGCATGATAAATAGGAGAATGCACATACACTGGGCAACGACCGTCAGTGGTCATTGCCATCATCCTCAGCATCATCATCGTGGTGGGGTGGTTGGAACTCTGGCGGGTGGTAGACAGGTGGCCACTATGGAGGAGGTGGAAACAGATGACCAGAAGTGGAAGCAGATGGAAATTGCTGAGCCAACACCGAAGTGAAATCCATCATGTAATCCATGAATGTATCGGCCCTATACCTCAACGCATCCATCTCTTGGCGTTGAGCTCGCATGTCATTTTCCAACATAGTCAATCTGTTTCTCCTGTGCCTGTGCTGCGGTGGTTGTTCTTGGGCTTGGGCTTGGTCACGTCTCTCTGCAGCTCTTCTATTAAATTCCCTTTCAGCTCTACGTGCTGCAGCTTGGTCATTTCTGATGCCCTCATGTGGTTGAATTACCACAATATCATTCTTTGGCTTCAACAACTCTTCATTCGGTGCCCAAGTAACCCCCGCATGTTGGCATAAAACAGTGATGAGTGAGGGGTGGAGAAGTCCACTCGGAGAGTTACCTCTTCCATAGTCGAGAATGGAATTTTTGAAGCAATTGACCGAGATCAACTGTCTTCCCTGTCATAATGCAAAATGTGAGGATGGCCCTCTCCTTAATGACAGTAGTGGTGTGTTCGGTTGGCTTTATCCTAGCAGCAATGAATGAATACCAATTTTTAGCAACAGTCTTCAGATCAGACTTTGCTAGGCTCAAGTGCACATCGTCCCTCATTCGCCATTCGGCTCCCTGTATACATATTGTTTGAAGAATACTGTTATAATCAACATGCTCATTTCTGTATTCTTCATACTCTTCGTGCATGATTTGAGGGAAGCCATATAACGTGTTAATCGTATGTGCATCAAATGCTACCCATTTTCCCCGCACAAACACCGTCAACCGATCATACCTAACCTTGAGGTTAGCATAGAACTCTCTCACCAATGAAATGACAGCATCTTGTGGCTGCCTGCCAAATTCTTCCCACTGTCGAGCCCTAAGCATTTCTCCAATTTCAGTATGAGGGGCACTAAGATCAAATCCCCTTTCCTTTATAATGCTTCTATTCAAAATTTTGCCATATTGCTTCTCCGCCTTCTCATCATAAAACCGACTCGCATCATAATTTACCGTTGATGAGGATGAAGCACCCTTTGATTGTTTTCTTCTTGGTGGCATTTTGTCGAACACCTTCTAAACACAACTTCAATTCAACCCCACTTCTCAAAATACAAGATTCTTGCACTCCTCCAAACTACTACTTCACAATTATCACACCTCAACAATGTACACAATAATCAATCAACAATATTCCCAAAATCAACAATATGCTTCACCAAATGAATTTTTCCTTCCTTAGCAACAAACCCCAACAATTTTCGAATTTATCAACAAATTTGCTATGACTTTGCTCACCTTGGGTGTGTTGAATTGTTTCTTGAAGAACAAAAACAAAGTTTTGTTCAAATTCTTGAAGAAATTTTGAAGCCCCTTTTTCAACCCTAGGTTTGATTTTGAATTTGATGGAAAGAAATGAGGTATTTGATGGAATGAGTGAAGATTTGTAGGTTGTAGTGATGAATTTGTTGAAAGAAGAACAAAAATTTGGTGTGTGAGTTGTGTTTGGAGTAGGGATTTCAAAAATGGAGATGGGTGCTCTTGAGAGTGGTGTTTTTTCGAGTGTGGAAGAGAATGCCCGATTGTGTCTTTAAATGGTGCGACCGCGGGTGCGGTAATGTAAGCACCGCGGGTGCGGTGAGACTTCGCTGGTGCAGCGCGGGTGCGGCAATATAGACAGCGCGGGCGCGGTCTATGTTCGGCAGCTTAGCGCGGGTGCGGCATGCATAAGCAGTGCGGGTGCGGTGCATGTTCGGCACTTCATGTATTTCTCCATACTGCACGACCGCGGGTGCGGTGATGTAAGCACCGCAGGTGCGGTTGTGCTTCGGCACACCAAGCGCGGGTGCGCTGTATTTGTGCTGCGGGTGCACTCCTGCTTCGAATTTTCTTGTTTTTTTTTTTTTTTTTTGAATGCACCTCAAGCATATGTGCAGTGCACATGAGACTGTAGGGGCACTCCTGTTTCATCAAAATATTTTCTTCTCAAATATTCAGTCCTGAAAAGAATACAAATGGGATTCATTAAATTTTTGGAAGATTTAAGCACACACTATATTAAAAATACACAACCAAAAATAACATGATACAAAAATAAAATCAACACAGAAATCAAAATGCAATAAAAACAAAAATTTGGGTTGCCTCCCAATAAGCGCTTGGTTTAACGTCATCAGCCTGACTTTCATCAGTATACTTTGGTTCTCGCAGTGGGATGTTGTCCATGTGTCGCACTTCATTGCCAAAGTAATGCTTGACCCTCTGACCATTGACTTTGAATGTCTCGCCATTTTTGCATTTTAGTTCAATTGCACCATGTGGGTACACTGTTTCTACTGTGAATGGGCCAGACCATCTGGATTTTAACTTACCAGGAAACAACCTCAGTCGAGAATTGAATAATAACACCTGTTGCCCTGGTTCAAAGTCTCGTCGAAAAATTTGCTTGTCGTGCCATCTCTTGGTCTTTCTTTGTATATCTTTGCATTCTCATATGCTTCATTCCTGAATTCTTCCATCTCATTCAACTGCAACATTCGTTGCTCGCCCGATGCTCCCATATCAAAATTGAGCTTTTTGATAGCCCAAAATGCCTTGTGCTCCAGTTCCAAAGGTAAATGACAAGCTTTCCCAAAGACCAACCTATAAGGTGACATCCCGATAGGTGTCTTGTATGCAGTCCTATATGCCCATAACGCGTCATCTAGCTTGGTCGCCCAATTCTTCCGGTTTGTCTTCACTGTCTTTTCTAATATTTGCTTTATCTCCCGGTTGGATATCTCTGCTTGCCCATTAGCCTGCGGGTGGTATGCCAGTGTCACCCTGTGCTTCACATCATACTTGGCCAATAGTGAGTTAAAAATTTTGTTACAGAAATGTGTACCTTCATCACTGATAATGGCTCTAGGCGTTCCAAATCTCGTGAAGATGTTCCTGTGGACAAACTTAACAACAACTCGAGCATCATTAGTTACGGTGGCAATTGCTTCCACCCATTTTGACACATAATCGACAGCAAGTAAAATGTATGATTAACCAAACGAAGATGGGAAGGGACCCATAAAATCAATACCCCAGACATCAAAGAGTTCCACCTCCAAAATATTTGTTAGTGGTAATTCATGTCGTCTAGAAATATTGCCAACTCTTTGGCATTTATCACATGACTTGACTAAAGTATAACTGTCTTTAAATAAATTAGGCCAATAGAAACATGACTGTAATACCTTAGCTGATGTTCTAGATGCCCCAAAGTGTCCACCGTAGGGTGAGGAATGACACTTCTCTAAAATAATACCCGCTTCTTCCTCAGCTACACATCGTCTGATTATTTGATCAGCGCATCTCTTGAACAAGAACGGATCGTCCCACAGGTAAAACTTGGCATCATGAAGAAATTTCTTCTTTTGATGATACGTTAAATCTGAAGGCAATTCTCCTGCAGCAAGGAAATTAGCTATATCTGCAAACCACGGATATGTAACACTTACCTTGAAAAGTTGCTCATCTGGGAACGACTCGTTGATAGCCTAACCTTCAGTTCTTTCTTCCAACTCTAGTCGTGACAGGTGATCAGCCACCTGGTTCTCACAACCTTTCTTGTCTTTGACCTCAAAGTCAAATTCTTGAAGTAAGAGTATCCATCGTATCAACCTGGGCTTTGCATCCTTTTTGGCAAACAGGTAACGAAGAGCTGCATGGTCAGTAAAAACGGTTACCTTGGTGCCAATGAGATATGTTCTGAATTTGTCGAATGCAAACACCACTGCTAGCATCTCTTTTTCAGTAGTTGTGTAATTTTGTTGGGCAACATTGAGTGTACGACTTGCATAGTAGATGGCTTTAAACATCTTGTCTCGCCTTTGTCCCAATGCTGCTCCCACAGCATAGTCGCTAGCATAGCACATGAGCTCAAAGGGCTCCTTCCAATCAGGTACTATCATGATGGGTGCTGAAATCAGTGCTGCCTTAATTTTGTTAAATGCCTGCAAACAGTCATCGTCAAAAATAAATGTAGAATCTTTCTCTAATAAATTACATAAAGGTCTAGTAATTTTAGAGAAATCTTTAATATAACGACGATAAAACCCGGCATGTCCCAAGAAGCTTCTTATTCCTTTCACATTCTTCGGCAGTGGAAGATTTTCAATTGCCACAACTTTGGCCCTGTCAACTTCTATTCCTTTAGCTGAAATTTTGTGGCCAAGCACAATACCTTCTGGAACCATGAAGTGACATTTTTCCCAATTCAGAACTAGATTCTTAGCCTGACATCTCTGCAAAACAAGCATTAAATTTTGCAAACAATGATCAAAAGATGTACCAAATACAGAAATGTCATCCATAAAAACCTCCATTATTTCCTCAACCATGTCAGAAAATATGGCCATCATACACATCTGAAAAGTAGCAGGTGCATTGCATAGTCCAAATGGCATTCTCCTGAAAGCAAATGTACCGTAAGGGCAAGTGAAGGTAGTCTTCTCCTGATCCTCCGGTGCTATGACAATCTGATTGTAACCTGAATAGCTATCTAGAAAGCAATAATAATGATAATCACCAACTCTATCAAGCATCTGGTCAATAAATTGAAGTGGGAAGTGATTTTTCCTAGTAGCATCATTCAATTTCATGTAGTCTATGCATACTCGCCAACCAGTCACTGGACGAGTTGAAATCAATTCATTGTTCTCATTTTTCACTACAGTTATTCCTCCCTTCTTAGGCACTACTTGTACTGGTGAAACCCATGAGCTATCAGATATAGCATAAATAACACCAGCATTTAACAATTTTAATACCTCAGCCCTCACAACCTCTTTCATTGCAGGATTAAGCCTTCTCTGATGATCAACATAAGGTGAATATGAATCCTGCATCAAAATTTTATGCATACAAACAGTAGGGCTAATTCCCCTTATATCAGCAATTGTCCATCCCAGAGCAGATTTAAATTCTCTCAACACCCTCAACAATTTTTCTTTTTCAGTACAAGTAAGAAAAGAAGAGATGATTACTGGATATGTTGAATTTTCACCTAAAAATGCATAACAGAGGTGACTTGGAAGTTCCTTCAATTCAGGGGATACTTTTGGTACCTCTATACTTGCATCTTCAAGTAGTTCTACGTTATGCACATCAATCTTTTCTTTAGGCAATGTATCGAGAACAAGTAACTCCTCTTGCACGTCCCAATCATCTTCATCTAGTATAGACGCCGATTCCAACAAGCATCTCTCCAAAGAATCTTTCGTCAATCTACCTGCACCAACATGAGATATACATGAATCAATTACATCAATACTATTACAAGTACTTACCTCATTTGGTTCTTTGATTGTGTTGTAGATGTTGAACATGACTTCTTCTCCACCTACTCTCAATGTAAGCTCACCCTTGTGCACATCAATCAAAGCTTTTCCAGTGGCCAAGAATGGCCTTCCAAAGATAAGTGGAGTGTCCTGATCTTCTTCCATATCTAAAATGACAAAATCAGCAGGAAATATAAATTTTTCTACCTTTACCAGAACATCCTCCACTATACCCCGTGGATATGTAAGTGATCTATCCGCCAGCTGCAGGGTAATAGTGCTAGGCTTCACCTCGCCAAGCTCTAAAGTCCTGTAAATAGAAAAAGGCATTAAATTAATATTGGCACCTAAATCACATAAAGCTTTATTTATTCTAGAACCACCAATAACACAAGGAATAGTAAAACTCCCTGGATCTTTGAGTTTCTGTGGTAGTTTCCTTTGAAGTATGGCGCTACACTCTTCTGTCAACTTCACTGTCTCAAACTCATGCAACTTCCTCTTCTTTGACATCACATCTTTGATGAACTTTGCATAGTTTGGCATTTGTTCTAACGCATCAGCAAATGGAATGTTGATGTGAATCTTCTTGAAAATTTCCAAAAATTTGGCAAATTGCTCATCCAATTTCTTCTTTTTGAACCTCTGCGGATATGGAAGAATTGGCTTGAATACCGGAGGTTGTTCAACTTCAACATCAACTTTGGATCCCTCAGTTTCAACTTCTTCAACAGTCATCTCTTTCTCATCCTTCTCGTTGGAATTTTTACCTCCAAGTTCTTTTCCACTTCTCAAAGTCACAGCTTTGCATTGCTCCTTTGGATTCACTTCAGTATTACTTGGGAACTGACCTTTATTTTGATCTTTCAATGCATTAGCTAATTGACCAATCTGTGTCTCCAATGACTTCATTGTGGCTCCCATATTTCCCATGTGAGTTTCCATGCCATCAAGACGAGATTCAGTCCTAGCCATTCTTTTACTCGATTCTACAACAAATGTCCCAACTAAATCCTCAAGTGAAGGTTTTCCTTCCCCCTTTGATGCATTGAACCCCGGTGGAGGATTCAAAACATTCTTATTATTAGCATATGAAAAATTCTCGTGATTTCTCAAACCCGGATGATAAGTGTTAGGGGGAGGGTTACTTCGATATCCTCCATAACCACCAAAATTCCTATTGTTGATATAATGAGCCTCATCAGGAATATGTGGTTACTCAGTGACAACAGATGCATTTTCAACCTCTGATGTACTAGCCTTGTTCATTGCTGCAATTTGAGTTGTTAAAGCTGAAACTTGAGCTGTGAGTGATGTAATAGGATCTATGGCATAAATCCCAGCTTGCTTCTTCACTCCTGATCTTTCAGTCGGCCACTGATAACTGTTAATGGTCATCTGTTCAAGCAAATCATATGCTTGATCGGGTGATTTGGCAAATATTGTGCCACCAGCTGCTGCATCAACAGTGCCTCTTGTTTGTCCATTCAAACCATTGTAAAATAATTCAATCTGTACCCAATCTTCAAAACCATGGTTTGGACACCTTCTCAGCAACTCCTTATACCGTTCCCATGCCTCATATAGTTGCTCAAAATCAGTCTGCCTAAAAGTACTTATCTCAATTTTCAACTGTACAGACTTCGCAGGTGGGAAATATTTTGCAAGAAACTTAGTTGCTAAATCCTGCCAGGTAGTGATACTCCCCAAAGGAAGCGATTGGAGCCATCCTCTTGCTTGGTCCCTAAGAGAAAAAGGAAACAAATGCAATCGAAATATATCATCAGAAACACCATTTATTTTTACCGTGTCAGTAATTTCAAGGAATGTTCTGAGATGTAAATGAGGATCTGCAGTAGCGGCTCCCCCAAACTGATTCTGTTGAACCATGTTTATCAACGCAGGCTTGAGCTCAAAGTTGTTTGCATTAATCGTTCCTCGTGCTATACCAGAATAATGAGCATTCAATACCGGCCTAAAATGATCTCGGATGGGTATTGCAGGGGGTGGATTTTCATTGTCTCTGTTTTCAGCCATTGCTAGAATCTCTTCTCTTCTTGCCTTTCTTAACCTTCTTGCGGTTCTTTCGATCTCAGGATCAAAGATAAGAAAGTCAAGATTTTGCGATCTTCGCATGCGCTGTCAAACAAAGACAATAAACAAATCAGTGTTTAATGTAGTATAATAAAAATAGCTCTAAATTAAAATCTAGACTAATTGGTAACAATACTAATATAAATTCAAATTTTACACTCCCCGGCAACGGCGCCAAAAACTTGTTGTGTGTTTTCTTTAATGCTCGCAAGTGCACGACGTCAAGTTATAGTAAAATGTAATTTCGAGTACAAGTATCGATCCCACGAGGAATGTATTTCTAAATTTATATTAATGCTTGTAATTAAAATAGTCTCGATTTTATTTAGTATATTCACTTAACAGAGTTGATTATACCAATTACTAGAATTGAAAATAAATTTAATTGTAGCAACAAACAGATTTGAACAATAGAATAAAAGATCTAAAGGTTTGACTTCACGCAACTATCCACCATGTGATATGTTTGTGTAGCTATATTATAATTGTCCTTCTTATTCATTAGCCAAGAATTCTATAATTATCTGCTCCCTCTCTTGAGTGCTAAGTAGATACTAATTATCTAACAAAGGATTGCAACGTCTCCGTCAACAATCGATAATTAAATAACAAAACAAGCACTAAATTCTTTTAATGGCTTCCATAGCAATATATGTCCTCTCGAACTATATAAATACCATCGATGTATTTTTCCCTTTCTTGATTATAAATTTCCTTTTTCAAGTGATAATTTATAACATACGAATCATTCAAGATATGGCCAGTAAAATGAAAGCGTTAAGATTGGAAAAACAAAAATAAACAATAAAGACAACTTATATAGCATAAATCATGAATCTCAACACATGGTTTCTAGTTTTGTTCCATCATTCCTCTAGAATTAAGATTTAGTTCATAATAATGAAAATAAAACAACAACACATAAATCTTAAACAGGACATATCAAAATAAAAGTAAAAATAAAGAAAGAAAGAACTTAGAACAAAAGTTTTGGAGTGTATGAAGTTTTTGTCCAAAGATGTGCAAGAACTTGTTGAAGATGATGATTTTGATCTTCAACTCTTTTCTTTGTAGCCTCCACCCTTTTCCTAGCTTCTCTCCCTATACCCTAGATGATGAAAAAGAGACCCTTTTATAGTCTAGACAAGATATCCCACGTAGCACACCATTTTCCCCTTCTTTTCTTCAAAGTCCACAAAGTTTCACAATTTCCGGAATGGTGTTTGTGCATGACCGCGGGTGCGGTGGTATAAGGACCGCGGGTGCGGTGACCTTTCGACTAAAACTCCTCCTGCTCTTCTGGTGAGACCACGGGTGCAGTGCTAGCATGACCGCGGGTGCGGTCATGCCTCGGAGAACAGCGCGGGTGCGCTTTTGTGAACACCGCGGGTGCGGTGTTGCTTCGTGTATCTTTGTCCTTTGCACCTTCTAATTCATCACTATATCACTCCAAACTCTCATTTCTACTCTTCCAAACTACAATAACAAAAACAACATATCAAATAAAACCTGCTCAAGAATCACAAAATTCCAAGTTAAAAACAAGTAATAAAAGTACAATAAATTGCCCTTATCAGAATGACATTTTGGTGTTTTATTGTATTTGCTACACACAATGCAAGGTGGCCGAAATTTTCTTGTAAAATTTAAAAAATTTTAACTTCCGTTGAGCATACGGTCACCGTAACCGATCCCCTTTCACGGGGACTGCGCCTATTTCTAAAGCTCCTTATCGCATGGCACCTTTAGAACTGAAAGAATTAAAAGAAGAATTACAGGTTCGTCTCGATAAGGGATATATTCGACCGAGTTTATCACCTTGGGGAGCTCCAGTTTAATTTTTCGAAAGAAAGATGGTACGATGCGAATGTGTATCGATTATAGGCAACTGCTACTGTGAAAAACAAGTACCCACTTCCTCGTATTGATGATTTATTTGATCAACTTCAGGGTACTTCTGTATACTCTAAGATTGATCTTCGTTCTGGATATCATCAAGTACGAGTTCGAGACAAAGATGTGCCTAAAACTGCTTTTCGTACCAAGTATGGTCACTATGAGTTTTTGGTTATTCCTTTTGGTCTCACGAATGCTCCTGCTGTATTTATGGATATAATGAATCGCGTCTTTTGAGATTTCCTTGACCGATTCGTTATTGTATTTATTAATGATATTCTTGTCTATTTGAAATCGAAAAAGGATCATATCGAACATCTGAGACTAGTACTTCAAACTCTTCGCAATGGCCATATATATGCTAAATTGTCCAAATGCGAATTTTGGATGGATAGAGTTGTATTTTTAGGCCATGTCATTTCAAAACATGGAATATCTGTTGATCCTGCGAAGGTCGAAGCTGTATTGAATTGACCGAGACCTACGAATATTCCTGAGATCCGTAGCTTCATGGGTTTAGCTAGTTATTATCGTTGTTTTGTTGAAGAATTTTTGAAAATAGCTAAACCTATTACTCAATTGACACAGAAGAATCAGCGATTCATTTGGTCAGATGAAAGTGAAACTAGTTTTCTTGAATTGAAAACGAGACTGACCACAACACCTGTGCTAACTATTCCCTCAGGTACCGGAGGATTTGTAGTGTGTACAGATACGTCTGGTAAAGGTTTGGGCTGTGTTCTGATGCAACATGGCAAAGTGTTTGTTTATGCGTCTCGTCAATTGAAATCTCATAAAACACGTTATCATGTTCATGATCTTGAATTGGTGGCCGCCATTGTGTTTGCACTGAAGATTTGGCGTCATTGCTTGTATGGAGAGAAGTTTGTTATCTATTCAGACCATAAGAGTCTGAAATATCTCTTTTCTCAATCTGATTTGAATATGAGGCAACGTAGATGGATGGATCTCTTGAAGGATTTTGATTGTGAGATTCAGTATCACCCTGGATCGGTGAATGTTACTGCGGATGCCCTTAGCCGTAAAGTTCATGATTCTGTTTTAGCTTATGTCAATAATGCCAAATTACACGAGGATATATGTATTTCTGGTTGGACTTTTAACTCGAATTGGAATTCTGTCACTGTCTCAGCATTTCAAATTGAGCCAAACTTGATATCGAAAATACGAAAGGCCCAACGAAGCGATGCTCAGATTCAAAAGTCGAAAGAACTTGTATCTGCAGGACATCAGTCTGGATTTCAGATTTCTTCTTATGGTTCTTTACAAGTTAATGGTCGGCTGGTAGTTCCTGATGATTCTGATTTGAAACTTGTCCTTCATCGTGAAGCACATTGTAGTAAATACAGTATTCACCCCGGAGGTCAAAAAATGTATTTGACATTGAGACCCCAACTCTTGTGGAGATGTATGAAGAAGGACATTTCTGAATTTATTTCGAAATGTCTTGTCTGCCAGCAAATGAAAGCCGAGAAAATAAAAGCGGGAGGATTACTCCTTAGTCTTGAAATTCCGAAATAGAATTGGGAACATATTGCTATGGACTTTGTGACTCATTTACCTCGTTCGTCCAAGGGATGTGATGCTATTTGGGTTATTATTGATCGACTTTCGAAATATGCATATTTTATTCCGTATGAGCGGACTTATCCTTATAAGAGAATGACCCGTTTATACATCGAGAATGTTCTGAGACTACACGGTGTTCCAGTCTCAGTTGTATCTGATCGTGATCCCATATTTGCTTCTAAATATTGGGATAGTTTCCAAGAAGCGATGGGTACGCGTTTGGCTATGAGTACTGCTTATCATCCTCAAACTTATGGCCAAACTGAGCGTACAATTCAAACGTTAGAGGATATGTTACGTGCAATTGTGATGGATTTTTATAATGGGATGGCAAGATGACTTACCATTGGTAGAATTTTTTTATAATAATAGCTTCCAAACAAGTATTGGTATGGCACCATTTGAGGCCTTGTATGGGAGACGATGTAGATCACCTTTATTCGGGGATGAAATTGGTGAAATACAATTGACTGGACCTGAAATGATACAGGAAATGAATGATAAGGTTCAGTTAATTCGACAGCGGACGAAAGCTGCTCAGGATCGTCAAACGAGTTATGCGAATAAACTAAGACGACCCTTGGAATTCCAGAAAGGTGATAAAGTGTTTTGGAAAATATCTCCCTTTAGAGACACTGCTTGATTTGGCATGCGAGGGAAGTTATCACCTCAATATGTTGGTCCATATGAGATCCTTGATCGAGTTGGGGATCTTGCTTATCGGTTAGCATTGCCACCAGCTTTATCTGTCATTCACGATGTATTTCATGTTTCTATGCTGAGGAAATATGAACCAGATTCATCACATGTACTTGCACCTGATGAGATTGAACTTGATACTTCTCTTTCCTATGTTGAACAACCTGTTTGCATTATGGATAGGAAGGAGAAAGTAGTACATAATAAATTGATTCCGCTAGTTCGAGTGCAATGGACACGACATGGTATAGAGGAGTCAACGTGGGAATTGGAAAGCAAGATGCGAGAATCATATCTGCACTTGTTTGATTCTATTCCACATGTTCCATTGTATTCAATGTATAATGATCCGTTTACTGATTTTAGTTTTGATATGTACTATAACTGGTGACATATTATATGTTTGCCAATGTTATGTATATAGGGATGTTTGAGATTTCGAGGACGAAATCTTTTAAGTTGGGGAGAAATGTGAGACTCCGGAAGTAAAATAGCTTTGATGGTATTTTCGTAAATAAGTAGAAAAATATTCAATTTTATTTTGATGGCATTCTTGTAAATAAGTTGAAAAATACATGATTTAAATTTTGATGGAAAATTGGTAAATAAACTGAAAAATATTACATTAAAATTTGATGGCAAATGTGTAATTATTTGATGGCAATTCTGTAAATAGTTTGAAAAATACTTGAATTAAATTTAATGGTAAAATGGTAATTAGTGAAATGAAATGTCCATGTGTCAACACAATGGCCAAGCATAGTGGAATTTCAAGTGAATCCACGTGAATGTGGATTAATATTAGTATAGTAATAATAATAATAATAAGGAACCAGAGAGAGAACCGAGAAGAACAAATAATGAAAAGAGAGGAATTCAAGTTCTAACCCTCGAAATTATATCGAAACATTGTCCAAACTCAGAACAAATTACATATTCAGAATCCTAACGTCGAGAGCTTTTTTTTGAGGTAAGTTTATGTTAGTTTCAGCATTTTTAATTATTGAAGTGCTGTAATAGCATGTATTTGAAATCGAGATCCATATATGCAATAGAATAACCTACAAGAAACTCATATTCGAAGTCGGAATTGAATTATGTTATGATTTGAATTTGATATGAATTTTTGAAGTTTCAAAATATATTTGAAACTTATATTATTGATTTTGAATTATGTTATTGATTGAAATGAATATGTTATTGATGTAGATAGATTATTATACTGATATCTTCAAGCTACATCGACTGGAACGAAGAATTGAGGTATGTTGTGACAGAGTAACATACGACAGGTATCTGTATCATATGATATATGTTGGATTGATTGGAATGCGAATATATGTCTATATGTCTTATTTATTGATTTGATATGGCATACATGACATACACGTTGAGCTATGATCATTGGATACGTTGGTATGATTGGATTTGATTCTGGGGTTTGTGAACACGATGCTATGTTTGGCATTATATGACCCTTAAAACATAGTCATTAGTGGCCCCGATGATTGATTGAGATTTGGGATTTGATGGCGCTTTGTCTACGCTATCATACGAGTATCTCTGATTGAGGCCAGTGTGCCAGCTCGGACATTGATTTGATAGCGATTCGATTGATTCTGACATGTGCTCAGTGGATGGGCATTTGACCTGATACCTCCACGACATACATGCATTGCATTTCATATATCATTGTTTAGATATCTGTGGTATATATTGTGGTTGCTTCAGACTAGGCATGCTTAACGGGCCGGTTTGACCCGGAATCGACCCGGAACCGGTCCGTTAAGCCCGGAACCTGAACCGATATGGGAGAATCGGACCCGAAACCATGTACAATCCCTTTGTTTTTGGGTTGAACCGGTTCAGCATTTTCTAAACCGGTTCTGGATCAGGTTCTGGATCAGGTTCCGAACCGGTTCCGGTCCGTATCTGAAACCGGCCTGGGAACCGGACCCGGAACCGGACGCGGAACCAGATCCGAAACCCACAATCCGAATTTTTTAAAAAAAAAAATAATAAATGTCCTTTGGGCCAACTGCTGCAAATGTAGCCACGAGGATGAAGTCGAACCTGGCCACGAGGATGAAGAAGCCATGGAACTCCCCAAAAAAGATGTAGGGACGCCATCGTCTACTTGAGCAAGCAACACAATGTCAACAAGCACGACGACAGCCCGTGCAAAGCGAAGCAAAGTTTGAGATCACTTTGATTTTGAACAATAAGGTACGAATAACTCTTTTGTCGTTTGTAAAATTTGCAAAACGAGGTATTCTTACAAAACGGGTGGTGGTTCCAGTGGTACCGGTACTTTGAAAAAATATTTAATTAAGGTACATAAACTTGACTCTGATACGCTACAACCATTCGGTAGGGAACCAATACAATAAAAAATTAATTCTTTTAGTGGTAAAGCTTTTACAATTACAAAAGAAATTTCTCGGAAAGCCATCGTAAAGTTTGTTACCAAATGTTGTCAACCTTTTATAATAGATGAACAAGAAGGTTTTGTTGAATTTACTAGTTGTAGTGACCCGTTCCAGAATCACCTACTAATCAGAACTTAAGCATGCAAAATTATCATTTAAAACTGAATCAGGTAAACAGCGGAAAAACAGTAATACAACCCAATCGAATCTGTAAGTACAAAATACTTAAACAACCAGATCGAACTAAATACCAAAAACAAAATACCAACAACTACAGGTCAACCTCTGCCAGCTCCCTGTCCACTCCCTCCTGGACCGTCCAACCTGAGACCTGCCCCATCGAATAGGGTGTCCAAAACAGAGATAAACCGAGGACGTGAGCATAAAACGCTCAGCACCGAAAGCATGAGTATACAAGACTATGACATGCATGTATGCAAAATGTACTGGATACCAGGATCTGGGTATAACGAAATACTGCTCAGGTAAATGACGTCAAGGTATGTAGCACTCTGCGCCGTCGCACCAGGAGGTGGCTCCCATACCAAAATAAACCTGTGGATATACCGGTGACCTGACCACCGTCGGCCAACGGGGTCCAACCATCCACAACAAACGAGGGCTGAGCACCCTCTCAACAGGCTATCTCAAAGATAATCAGGCTCAACATGATTATGCAAATGCCGCATAATAAACCATGCATCATATGACAGATAATAATGCAACATATAAACATGCAACACATAGTAAATCATACTCAATCCTGCTATCTCGGATAGTACTTTCGTACCTCAAACCAGTAGATCCTAGCAATCAGTCCTAGAATCAAGTCTGCGTCCGTAGTCAGCCCACTGATGCCGCTAGCTCCCAACTAGAGCACAGCTCCGCTACAAAACCAGTAGCTCCCCGCTAGTGCCTAAACCTCGGGAAAAGACTAGAAACCCATCAGAAACGACTAAAACGCTCTGGAACACTCGGAATTGGCGAGTAAAAAGTGAGGCCTCGCGCCTCTATTTATAGACAACGATCGGACGATCCGATCCACTTCGGACGATCCGATCCACTGTACACTTCGGACTTTCCGAACCCTTATCGGACGATCCGAACCCTGCATGTCTTCCACGTGTCCAGACACCTGTCTTCGGACGATCCGAACCCTGATCGGACGATCCGAACTCTGCATGTCTTCCACGTGTCCAGCCACCTGTCTTCGGACGATTCGAACCCTCTTCGGACGATCCGAACCCGCTTCGGACGATCCGAACTCTGTTCGGTCCTTCCGATCCCACCGAAATATATTTAATCCAATAATTAACTCAAATTAGGCATCGGGATACTACATTCTCCCCCCCTAAAAAGGATTTCGTCCGCGAAATCAAGTCTGAAGAATGACAATTCTGAACAACAATACATTCAACTTAAGAATGAATTACAACTGAAAGTATAACTGAAATTACAATCATTACTGAAAATACCACAACTAGAACAACTCTGGATGCTCTGACCGCATGCGACTCTCTAGTTCCCAAGTAGCTTCTTCAGTACCTCGACGCTGCCACTGCACTAAGACAAGAGGAATAGTCTTATTCCGCAGTACCTTATCCTTCCGGTCTAAGATCGAAACCGGTCTTTCCACAAAAGACAAATCCGGATTCAGCTGAACTTCTGTCGGATGCAAAACATGAGACTCATCCGCTACGTATCGTCTCAACAAGGACACATGAAACACATTGTGAACACTAGACAGATACGGTGGCAAAGCTAATCTATAGGCCAAATCTCCCACACATTCTAAGATCTCAAAAGGACCAATGAATCTCGGAGATAGCTTACCCTTGAGTCCAAATCTCAGAATCCTCCGAAAAGGTGATACCTTGAGAAACACTTTCTCGCCTGCATCAAAATGAAGAGGTCTGCGCTTGGAGTTCGCATAACTCGCTTGTCGATCCTGAGCAGTCTTAATCCGCTGTTTGATCACAAGAACTTTGTCCATGGCCTGCTGAATCAATTCTGGACCCTCGACCTGTCGTTCTCCGACTTCTTCCCAGAACAGAGGAGTACGACAACGTCGACCATACAATGCTTCAAACGGAGACATACCAATACTCCTATGAAAACTGTTGTTGTATGCAAACTCTATCAGCGGCAGATGATCCTGCCAAGCTGGCCCGAAATCCATCACACAAGATCTCAACATATCCTCAAGAGTACGAATAGTCCTCTCTGACTGACCGTCAGTCTCTGGGTGATATGCAGTACTCAAACTCAAGGTAGTGCCCAAAGCTTGCTGAAAGCTGCCCCAAAATCTAGATGTAAATCGAGGATCTCTGTCACTAACGATACTCACGGGCACACCATGAAACCGTACAATCTCTTGAATGTACAACCGTGCCATCCGATCGAAAGTGAAATCTCTGTTATACGGAAGAAAATGGGCAGACTTAGTAAGTCGATCCACTACCACCCAGATAGCATCTCTATTCCCCACAGACATAGGCAAGTGAGTCACGAAGTCCATCGTGATATGCTCCCACTTCCACTCCGGAATAGGAAGATTCTGCAACAAACCTCCAGGTCGTCGATACTCAGCCTTCACCTGCTGACAGACAAGGTACTTGGAGACATACTGATAAATATTACGTTTCATACCTTTCCACCAAAATCGAGTCCTCAAATCTTTATACATCTTGTTGCTCCCTGGATGAACACTCAACTTGCTACGATGAGCCTGGGACAAAATCTCTTCCCTCAAAGTGTCATCTTCCGGTACAACAACACGACCAGATAAGCACAAAAGACCCTCGGACTGATAGTGGAAACCAGAAGTATTATCTCCATCAGCCAACCGAGCTAATTTCTGAATCTTAGAATCAGACATCTGAGCATCTCTAATCCGAGAATACAAAACTGGCTCGGACAAAATAGTAGCTATACGGATACTCTCTGTTCCCTTCCGATGCTTACAATTGAATCCCATCGAACAGAAATCCTGAATAATCCCAGATACAGCACAAGTCTGAAGAGCAGATAACCTCACCTTGCGACTAAGAGCATCGGCCGTGAGATTCGCAGATCCTGGATGATACTTGATCTCACAATCGTAATCTTTGAGTAGATCCATCCAACGACGCTGACGCATGTTCAACTCAGCCTGAGTGAACAGATACTTCAAACTCTTATGATCAGTGAAGATCTCAAATCGCTCACCATACAGATAATGGCGCCAGATTTTCAAAGCAAAAACGATCGCTGCTAATTCCAGATCATGAACAGGATAGTTTTCCTCATGAGACTTCAACTGTCTCGACGCATAAGCAATCACATGCTCATACTGCATCAGAACACACCCTAGTCCCTGTAAAGAGGCATCGGTGTAAACACTGAAACCACCAGATCCAGACGGTAAAGCCAAAACAGGCGCAGATGTCAAACGTCTGCGAAGTTCCAAGAAACTCTCTTCGCACTCTGATGTCCATTCAAATGAAACATCTTTCCGAGTGAGCTGAGTGAGTGGCTTAGCAATCTGAGAGAAGTTGACAATGAAACGGCGATAATACCCAGCCAATCCCAGAAAACTGCGGATCTCGGCTACTGTCGTCGGACGCGACCAGTTCAATACCGCTTCCACCTTACTTGGGTCAACTGAAACTCCCTTGCTAGAAATGACATGACCAAGGAAAACAACCCTGTCAATCCAAAACTCACATTTACTCAACTTCGCATAAAGCTGATTCTCGCGAAGTGTCTGTAAAATAATCCTTAAGTGTTGTGCGTGTTCTTGCTGATCATGTGAATAGATTAAGATATCATCTATAAACACCACAACAAACTTATCCAAGAATTCCCGAAAAACCCGATTCATCAGATCCATAAAAACTGCTGGTGCATTCGTCACCCCAAAAGGCATAACCAGAAACTCATAATGCCCATACCGGGTCCTGAATGCAGTCTTCGATATATCTCCCTGATGAACTCGAAGCTGATGATAACCAGACCTTAAATCAATCTTGGAATACACAGAGGTACCTTGCAGTTGATCAAATAAATCATCAATCCGTGGCAACGGATACTTATTCTTTATCGTAGCACGATTCAACTGCCGATAATCTATGCAGAGCCGCATAGAACCATCCTTCTTTTTGACAAAAAGAACTGGTGCTCCCCACGGGGACACACTGGGTCGAATATACCCCTTGTCAAGAAGATCCTGCAACTGCTGTTTCAATTCTTGCATCTCCGATGGAGCTAAACGATAAGGAGCTCTAGAGATTGGTGCCGTGCCTGGCACTAAATCAATGCCGAAATCCACTTCCCGAACGGGAGGAAAACCAGGAATCTCCTCGGGAAAAACATCCGGAAAATCGCAAACCACTGGAATGTCACTGATACCGACACTATCTGCGGACGAATCAATAGCATAGATAAGGTAGCCTTCCCCGCCCAACTCTAAAGCACGACAGGCTTTCAGAGCAGAAACCACAGGCATCGGGGGTCGCGCTCCCTCTCCATAGAAAAACCAACTGTCGCCCTCAACTGGACGAAACTGCACAAACTTCTGATAACAGTCCACAGTAGCTCTAAACACAGTCAGCACATCTATTCCCAGAATGCAATCAAAATCCTCCATCACAAGAATCATCAAATTAGCAGTTAAAACATTACCCTCAAACTCTAGAGGACAACCCAAAACTAGACGTTTAGCTAGCACCGAATGACCCATCGGCGTGGAAACAGATACCACAACGTCCAAAGAAGTGAAAGGTAACTTATGACGCTTAGCAAATCTCGCAGATATGAATGAATGTGATGCACCAGTATCAATGAGAACGTAAGCAGGTAATCCACATAATAAAAACACACCTGCGATAACTCTCTCGTTCTCCTCAGCCGCCTGATCCTGGTTAAGAGCAAAGACCTGCCCTTGAGTACGCGGTCGAAGGTTAGAACCCTGAGTAGACTGTCCTTGCTGTGGCCTCTGATGAACTGAAGCCTGAGAACCAGATCCTGATCCTCCGCCCGTCTGTGGACAATCTCTCTTCATGTGGCCCATCTCACCGCACTTGTAACAAGCACCCGCAACCTTGCGACAACGCTCGGTCGGATGATCCTTCCCGCAGTGCTGACACGGGCCCCTCTTCTTCCCAAAATGGTGAACTCCTCCAGATCCAGAGGAAGAAGAAGTAGATCCAGCTTTCTTGAATGCTTGGGCGCGGGGACCCAAAGAACTAGTAGGACGAGCAGACTGCATGGCTCGACCTCTCAGCAAACTGCCCTCAGCCTGGCGACAACGATTTACAAGGCCCTCATACGATGTCGGATCATCGCAGACAACAACCCGATCATAAATCTCCTGATTGAGGCCCTGAAGAAAATGGTTATACTTGGCCATAGCATTGTCACTGACATGCGGAACATATGGAAGCAACTCAAAGAACTTCTCCTGATACTCATCAACAGACAAACTTCCCTGCTTCAGATTGATCAACTCAATCGCCTTGGTCTGCAGAAGAGCTGGCGGAAAGTAAAGCAGCATGAAAGCGGCTCGGAAATCGGCCCAAAGAACTCGACCCTGTCGCTGAACTATCGGTGCAGAGGTAGACCTCCACCACTTACGCGCACCACCCTCCAGCAAGAAATCAAGGGTATCAATCTGCTGCTCCGCCGAGCACTGAAAAGTCTTGAAGCAGCTCTCCATCCTCTCAAGCCAGTTCTCCGCAACATCCGGGGTCTCACCGCCTGAAAGAGGTTTCGGCCCCATCTGCAAGAACCGATGCATACTAAAACTCCGAGGCTCATCACGACGGTGTTGACGACGTTCTCGATGCTCTCGGCGACGCTCCCGATCGTCGCGGTCTCCCCAGCGTCCAATGCTGCCATGACTACTAGCATCGTCGTCAAAACCAGACATCGCTAGCTACAAAAGTTACTAGAGATTAAACCCAAAAGAACAGTTCTAAATCCCAAAATCTTAATGCATGCTCTGATACCATAAATGTAGTGACCCGTTCCAGAATCACCTACTAATCAGAACTTAAGCATGCAAAATTATCATTTAAAACTGAATCAGGTAAACAGCGGAAAAACAGTAATACAACCCAATCGAATCTGTAAGTACAAAATACTTAAACAACCAGATCGAACTAAATACCAAAAACAAAATACCAACAACTACAGGTCAACCTCTGCCAGCTCCCTGTCCACTCCCTCCTGGACCGTCCAACCTGAGACCTGCCCCATCGAATAGGGTGTCCAAAACAGAGATAAACCGAGGACGTGAGCATAAAACGCTCAGCACCGAAAGCATGAGTATACAAGACTATGACATGCATGTATGCAAAATGTACTGGATACCAGGATCTGGGTATAACGAAATACTGCTCAGGTAAATGACGTCAAGGTATGTAGCACTCTGCGCCGTCGCACCAGGAGGTGGCTCCCATACCAAAATAAACCTGTGGATATACCGGTGACCTGACCACCGTCGGCCAACGGGGTCCAACCATCCACAACAAATGAGGGCTGAGCACCCTCTCAACAGGCTATCTCAAAGATAATCAGGCTCAACATGATTATGCAAATGCCGCATAATAAACCATGCATCATATGACAGATAATAATGCAATATATAAACATGCAACACATAGTAAAGCATACTCAATCCTGCTATCTCGGATAGTACTTTCGTACCTCAAACCAGTAGATCCTAGCAATCAGTCCTAGAATCAAGTCTGCGTCCGTAGTCAGCCCACTGATGCCGCTAGCTCCCAACTAGAGCACAGCTCCGCTACAAAACCAGTAGCTCCCCGCTAGTGCCTAAACCTCGGGAAAAGACTAGAAACCCATCAGAAACGACTAAAACGCTCTGGAACACTCGGAATTGGCGAGTAAAAAGTGAGGCCTCGCGCCTCTATTTATAGACAACGATCGGACGATCCGATCCACTTCGGACGATCCGATCCACTGTACACTTCGGACTTTCCGAACCCTTATCGGACGATCCGAACCCTGCATGTCTTCCACGTATCCAGACACCTGTCTTCGGACGATCCGAACCCTGATCGGACGATCCGAACTCTGCATGTCTTCCACGTGTCCAGCCACCTGTCTTCGGACGATTCGAACCCTCTTCGGACGATCCGAACCCGCTTCGGACGATCCGAACTCTGTTCGGTCCTTCCGATCCCACCGAAATATATTTAATCTAATAATTAACTCAAATTAGGCATCGGGATACTACACTAGTACTATTCAACCTGGTTTTCACAATATTTCTAGGCACACACTTTATTAAATAATTGTTTTTAATTATTTGAAATATGATTGTGGGTTTTTCTTATTTCTGAAAATAAGGGATTTTTAGGTGATTTTATACGCCAGGATGTAAATTTTATCGGTGTTGGATTTTTAGTAAAAATACGAACGTTTTGACAACCTGGATAGTAACTTCACAAACTTATTTAAACAAAATTATTTTTAATATTTTAATTAAACACTAATGGGCTTAATGGGCCTAATTAACTTGTTAATAGGCCAAGGCTTTTGTTAGTGTGTTAATTAATATATAAAGTGCAAAACCCTACACTCTTCACACAAAAATACACGCCTCACTTTTCTGAAAAATTCTTCCAAAGATACACGACACACACAAGCAATAATCAAGAGAAAAGCTTTGAAAGCTTCAAGGAAATTTCTAGTTAAGGAACTCCGTCGCCGTTCTTCAATTGCCAACGGTTTTTCGTGCGTAAAATACGCAAAGGGATGCCTATTCTTCTTCCAAACCATCAGCACATCATATTATATTTTATTTTTATGCATAAAATGTTGCAAAACAAGTGACACCTTTTGAATAATTTTCGTTTTGCATGTGTCTTGCAATTTCAAGTAGAAACTTTCATCCGAATTGTATTGTTTACGTGCATAAAGGGGCTGCCATGATTAGGTAGTGTTATGGTATTGGTGTACACGAATTTAAAGAGTCCTAGAACCACACAAACACAAGGCCACAAGATTTGAACACAATCGAGAAGCACTTTTGTTGTCATGGGAGACACGAGTTCGGTTGTTGGGGTCTTACGGCTGGGCTTGGTAATGGCTCACGTACAGGACTAGACAAGGTCGTATAGGGGTCAAGGGAAGAGTCTTAGCCATGCTAGGACTCCAGCTAGATAGGCTGGGAAGAGTCCTTGTTGACCCGAGAATGGAAAACAGCGCGCGCAGGTGCAGCGCTTGTCCAGGGCTTAGGGGCTTGGTCTGAGGACTGCGGGCTGGGCCAGGGGGTGACCTTAGGGTCCTAGGTAAGTGCTTGATACATTGGTTCAGTGGTTGGAGTCGTGGGTAGGGGCCCTAGAAGCATAAATCGTGAGAGGAATATGAGTTGCGCAGCTGCTAGGTTCCTGAACCAGGTGGCTCGCGCACGGGTTATAGGGTCTGGGTTGGTCTGGGCTTGGTCTAGACTTTGTCCAGGGATGGTCAGGGTTAGGTGGGTTTGGTGGTTAAGGGTTGCGAGGAGTCCTAGACTTGATAGGAGCTTCTTTGTTCAAGGACACTACACACACACACATGCAGAAACATGGGTCGACTTCCAGCAAGATTTTGAGCAGGTTAAGGTTATATTTTGGGGCTAGGCTTGCACAGTAGTGTCTCTAGATGGGTTGGCTAGGTTTTGGCTCTAGTTGGCTCGGGCGTGGCTCGAGTAAATTAGGAGATGGCTCGGTGTGTTCGATAAGGTGTCAAAAACAAAAATTAAAAAACTAAAATTGAATACAAAGGTCCACGGGGGTGGCTCACGACTTGGAACGGTAGAATAAATCATAAAAATGTTATGTTTAACATTTGGGGTCAGAATATTGAGTTTTGGATTTATTTGGGATTTAATCGCCACACGAACGCTAATTAACAAGTTAATTGAAAGTCTATTTTTAAACTTTCTAAAATTAGGAAAATTTAGGTTTAAACTTAAATAATTATTATAAGACTAAGTTTTTAAGTTGGGAATTTTATTTTAAGTTTTGGTTTAATTCGGGATTAAAACGCAGTAATACGACTTATTTAACGAATAAATTAAAAGTCATCGATTTAAGCCAAATAAAAATATAGAAAAAATTCATGTAGACTTAAATAATTATTTGGGACATGTTAGTGTCAATGAAATTAAGAAAATGTCTAAAACGGGAAATTTTACATCCAGGGCTAAAACGGTCTTTTTACACCTAGAAGTTAGTATACGTCATGGCAGTGTCCTTAATACTATTTTATATGCTAATATTATTATTTTCCATGATTACGGATGTTTATGAATTTTTATATGATAATACGTCAATTTTAAGATGTTAAAACGTTTATTTTAAATGTTCATGGATTTTTATGGTTTAATCTTTGACATTTAAAAGGTATTTAGCATGCTTGGTTTAAAAAATAAAAACGATACGTATATGCATGGTTTTTATTAAGTGGTGGTAACATGTTGAAGGATGTGAAGGGATTGTGACTACTGATATGTTGGAGATATCGTGAGGGTTATGGTCCCAGTAGGAACCCGACGATCGTATTTCCTTCGATATAGATACGAATATGAATACGTGATACGAATACGAATATGTTAATACGTAGGCCAATTCCCAGTTGACCGGTGAGAGTGTTTGTAGTGACCCGTTCCAGAATCACCTACTAATCAAGAACTAAGCATGCGATTAACTTAATTAAAAACAATCAGAAATAAAGGCGGAAAACTGTCACCAAAAGATAGTTATACAACCCAATCGAAAATCCAGGACAACTCAACTAAAATGAAATATACGGTACAACCATATCGAATCAAAAAGATACCGAAGAACTAAACCAACCAGCTACTCAACGTCCTCCTCCTCCTCCTCCTGAGCTGTCCAACCTGAGGCCTGCCCCGTGGGAATGGGGTGTCCAAGATAAACAAAACCGAGGACATGAGCGATAAGAACGCCCAGTACAAAAGCATGAGTATACAAACCTATATGAAATGCACATGCTATGATATGATACCAGGGTAGTCAAGAAACAGGAGTAACAAAGGATCTCAATATGCTCAGTCTAGAGGCGCCAAGTGGATAGTGCCGCGCGGTACTCCTCTGGGTCACTGCATCCACTACAAGAACAGACGTGGACCTAAAATGTCCCGGATCACCGAAGCCCTCCGGACCCGTCGGCCACTGTGTACTCTCGGTGTCCATGCGTCCACAACACAAGACAGGGCTGAGCGGCCCCACAAGATATAGCTTATCTCGAAAGAGATACAGCTCAACAGTAAAGGCTATCTCGAAGGAGATACGGCTCAACTTGAAATGCAACATGCATCATACAGCGTGACATAATAGCATGCATCATATGACATATATCAATGCACCACATAATCATGCAACACATATAAGAATGTATACTCGACCAGGATATCTCGGATAGTACTTTCGTACCTCTATCACTGCAATCCTAATCCACTGGAAAACCAGACAAACAGGTCTATTCCAAGCCTATTCATCAAGTGAAAACCATCACTAAAACTTATCTACCAGACTTAACTAGATAATCCTGAAATAATAATGATACAATTCCAAACCTTCGTCCGTCGCTAGCCCGCTGATGCCGCTAGCTCCCTACTAGAGCACAGCTCCGCTACAAAGCCAGTAGCTCCCTGCTAGTGCCTGAACCTCGGGAAAGACTAGAAACCTCTCAGAAACGACTAAAACGCTCTGGAACGCTCTGAAATGGCGAGTAAGAAATGAAGCCTCGTGCCTCTATTTATAGCCAATGTTCGGACGATCCGATCCACTTCGGAAGCTCCGATCCGGTACACTTCGGACGATCCGAACCCACTTCGGACGATCCGAACCTTGCATGCGTTCTACGTGTCCAGCCACCTGTCTCGGACGATCCGAACCCTTGCTCGGACGATCCGAATTCTGCATGTCTGCCACGGGTCCAGCCACCTGGCTCGGACGATCCGACATCTGGCTCGGACGATCCGAACCATGATCGGACGATCCGAACCCGGTTCGGTCCTTCCGATCCAACCGAAAATAATTAATCCAATAATTAACTCAAATTAGGAATCGGGATACTACATTCTCCCCCCCTTAAAAAGATTTCGTCCTCGAAATCAGGTTTATAGGATGAACAAAAAGGAGTAACAACATTGTTATTATATCTCAATTGTTGTTGAACACAACTGATCTTTGGATTACAGCGGAAAACACACACACACATCCATAGTACAACTACAGTACAACTCAAAAGAGCTCTGGATGCTCCGAACGCATACGACTCTCTAGCTCCCAAGTGGCTTCTTCAGTGCCTCTGCGCTGCCACTGAACTAAGACAAGAGGAATGATCTTATTCCGCAATACCTTGTCTTTGCGATCGAGAATCCGCACTGGTCGTTCCACGTAAGACAAATCCGAATTTAGTTGAACTTCAGAGGGATGCAAGATGTGAGACTCATCTGCTACGTATCGTCTCAACAAAGATACGTGGAATACATCATGAATACTTGATAGGTATGGCGGCAATGCAAGTCTGTAAGCCAAATCTCCCACGCTTTCCAATATTTCAAATGGACCAATAAATCTCGGAGACAGCTTACCCTTGAGACCAAATCTCAAAATCCTGCGAAAAGGCGAAACTCGGAGAAACACTTTCTCACCTAGCTGAAAATAAAGAGGTCGCCGCTTGGTGTTCGCATAACTAGCCTGTCGATCCTGAGCGATCTTAATCTGTTTCTTGATTACTGCAACCTTATCAATAGCCTGCTGGACTAACTCCGGTCCCTCAACATGTCGTTCCCCAACTTCGTCCCAGAATAATGGAGTACGACAACGTCGCCCATACAACGCCTCAAATGGTGCCATACCAATACTACGATGATAGCTGTTGTTGTACGCGAACTCAATCAAAGGCAAATGATCCTGCCAAGCGGGTCCGAAATCCATAACACAAGCTCGCATCATATCCTCAAGTGTACGGATAGTCCTCTCTGTCTGACCGTCGGTCTCTGGATGATAAGCCGTACTCAAACTTAGTGAAGTGCCCAATGCTGACTGGAAACTACCCCAAAATCGTGAGGTAAAACGAGGATCTCTGTCACTAACAATACTGACTGGCACTCCATGCAGACGTAAAATCTCTTGAATATACAAGCGAGCCATACGATCAAAAGTGAAATCACGGTTATATGGCAGAAAATGAGCAGACTTGGTGAGTCGATCCACCACTACCCAAATAGCATCACTATTCCTCGAAGACAATGGTAAGTGAGTAATGAAGTCCATCGTGATATGCTCCCACTTCCATTCAGGAATAGGTAAGTTCAGCAATAATCCTCCCGGTCGACGGTGCTCTGCCTTAACCTGCTGACAAACAAGACACTTGGAAACAAACTGATAAACGCTGCGCTTCATCCCTTTCCACCAAAATCGTGTCCTCAAATCTTTATACATCTTATTTCTTCCCGGATGAACACTCAACTTGCTTCGATGGGCCTGAGATAAGATCTCTTCCCTCAAAGTATCATCCTCTGGTACTACAACCCGATTAGACAAACACAGAAGACCATTAGACTGATAATGGAAATTACTATCTCAACCAGCCAACCGAGCTAATCTCTGAGTCTTGAGATCAGACATCTGAGCATCTCGAATCCGAGCGAACAAAATTGGCTCAGATAAAATGGTAGCAACACGAATGCTCTCCATACCTTTCCGATGTTTGAAATTAAATCCCAACGAACAACAATCCTGGATAGTACTAATCATAGCACCGGTCTGAAGTGCTGAGGCTCTCACCTTGCGACTAAGAGCATCGGCTGTGAGATTCGCAGAACCTGGATGGTACTTGATCTCGCAGTCATAATCTTTAAGTAGATCCATCCAACGACGTTGTCTCATGTTCAACTCAGCCTGAGTGAACAGATACTTCAGACTCTTATGATCAGTAAAAATTTCAAACTTAACCCCGTACAAATAATGACGCCAGATTTTTAGCGCAAACACAATAGCAGCTAATTCTAGATCATGAATAGGGTACTTCTCCTCGTGAGGTTTTAACTGCCTGGATGCGTAAGCGATCACATGATCATTCTGCGTCAACACACACCCTAAGCCTTGAAAAGAGGCATCGGTGTAAACACTGAAACCATCAGATCCTGATGGTAACGCCAAAACAGGTGCAGAAGTCAGAAGTCGACGAAGCTCTCTGAAACTATCTTCGCACTCAGATGACCACTCAAATGGAACATCCTTCCGAGTAAGTTGCGTCAATGGTCTAGCTACCTGAGAGAAATTCACAATGAAGCGACGATAATACCCTGCCAGACCTAGGAAACTACGGATCTCAGCCACCGTCGTAGGACGTGACCAATTCAGCACTGCCTCAATCTTGCTGGGATCCACAGAAATTCCTTCCTTGGAAATCACATGACCAAGGAATACTACACGATCAATCCAGAACTCGCACTTACTCAGCTTAGCATACAATTGCTTCTCGCGAAGAATCTGCAACACAATCCTCAAGTGCTGGATATGCTCTTCCACACTGTGAGAATAAATCAAGATATCATCGATGAAAACCACAACAAACTGATCCAGAAAATCACGAAAGACTCGGTTCATTAGATCCATGAACACCGCTGGCGCATTCGTCAATCCGAATGGCATAACTAGAAACTCGTAATGCCCATATCGAGTACGAAATGCAGTCTTGGAAATATCATCATCTCTGACTCTCATCTGATGATAACCCGATCGCAAGTCAATCTTGGAGTAAACAGAGGTACCCTGAAGCTGATCGAACAAGTCATCAATACGAGGTAATGGATACTTGTTTTTGATCGTCACACGATTCAGCTGGCGATAATCAATACACAATCGCATCGATCCATCCTTTTTCTTGACAAACAAGACTGGAGCTCCCCAAGGTGAAACACTCGGGCGAATATAACCTTTATCAAGAAGATCCTGCAATTGCTGCTTCAATTCTCTCATCTCTGACGGAGCAAGACGATAGGGGGCACGAGAAATCGGTGCAGTCCCTGGCATTAATTCAATGCCAAATTCCACCTCTCTAACCGGAGGAAAACCTGGAATCTCATCTGGAAAAACATCAGGAAATTCACAAACCACTGGAATATCATCTATACCAACACTACCTGTGGAGGAATCAATCGCATAGATGAGGTAGCCTTCCCCGCCCGCCTCTAAAGCACGACAGGCTTTCAGAGCAGATACCACTGGCATCGGAGGTCGCGCTCCCTCACCATAGAAAAACCAACTAGAGCTCTCAGTCGTACGAAACTGAACAAGCTTCTGGTAACAATCCACGGTAGCTCGGTAGGTAGTCAAAAGGTCTATACCTAGAATACAATCAAAATCTTCCATCTCCAGGATCATAAGATTCACAATCAATTCGTTACCCTCAAAATCTAAGGGACAACCCATCACTAGACGCTTAGCTAACACCGAATGACCCATCGGGGTAGAAACGTAAAGAATGACGTCTAGAGAAACATACGGTAACTTATGACGCTTAACAAATCGTGCAGAGATGAATGAATGTGATGCTCCGGTATCAATAAGAACAAAAGAAGGAATACCGCATAAACGAAAAGTACCTGCTATGACTCTCTCTGTCTCATCTGCAGCCTGATCCTGGTTCAGCGCAAAAACCTGACCTTGGGCACGAGGTCGAAGATTTGAACTACCCACTGCCTGACCCTGCCTCCTCTGCTGAACAGTCGTCTGAGATCCGGAACCAGATCCTGCTCCACCTCGCAACTGAGGACAATTCTTCTTGATATGACCCATCTCTCCGCACTGAAAACAAGCTCCCGCGGCTGATCGGCATTGCTCCGATGGATGGTTCTTCCCACAATGCACACAAGAAACCTTCTTCTTACCAAAGCGAAAAACACCGCTAGACCGTGATCCAGATCCAGAAGAAGAAGAACCTGACTTCTTGAAAGACTGAGATCGAGGGCTCAAAGTACTCAGAGGTCTAGAAGAAAGAATAGCCCTACCACGCTGGAGACTGATCTCTGCCTGGCGACACCGGTTCACTAACCCATCATAAGAAGTAGGATTATCACAGACAGTGACTCGATCAAAAATCTCCTGGTTAAGACCCTGAAGGAAATGGTCATACTTGGCCTCAGAACTGCCACTGATATGAGGAGCAAAGGGTAACAACTCGAAGAACTTCTGCTGATATTCATCAACAGACATACTACCCTGCTTAAGGTTCAGGAGCTCAATCGTCTTTGCCTGGCGAAGGGCTGGAGGAAAGTATAGCTGCATGAAAGCCGCACGGAAATCGGCCCAAGTCACCCTACCCTGGGACTGAACTATCGGCGCAGAAGTCGATCGCCACCACTTACGCGCACGTCCCTCGAGAAGAAAACTAAGGGTCTCTATCTTCTGCTCCTCGGTGCACTGGAATGCACGGAAACAGCTCTCCATGCGCTCTAACCAATCCTCAGCATCATCGGGAGTCTCACCGCCGACTAAAGGCTTAGGCCCCATCTGAATGAAACGGTGCAAATCAAAACGCCTAGGACCATCCCGACGATGACGATGTTCACGATGACGCCTACGATCGTCCTGGTCACCCCAACGACCTACACTTCCCTGACTACTCTCATCACCAAAGTGGTCAGCCATCGCTACAAGATAGAATGGGGAAAATGGTAAAATGGTCAACGAAAATCCCAAAACAGAAATCTATATCCCAAAATCGTAAGCATGCTCTGATACCATAAATGTAGTGACCCGTTCCAGAATCACCTACTAATCAAGAACTAATCATGCGATTAACTTAATTAAAAACAATCAGAAATAATGGCGGAAAACTGTCACCAAAAGATAGTTATACAACCCAATCGAAAATCCAGGACAACTCAACTAAAATGAAATATACGGTACAACCATATCGAATCAAAAAGATACCGAAGAACTAAACCAACCAGCTACTCAACGTCCTCCTCCTCCTCCTCCTGAGCTGTCCAACCTGAGGCCTGCCCCGTGGGAATGGGGTGTCCAAGATAAACAAAACCGAGGACATGAGCGATAAGAACGCCCAGTACAAAAGCATGAGTATACAAACCTATATGAAATGCACATGCTATGATATGATACCAGGGTAGTCAAGAAACAGGAGTAACAAAGGATCTCAATATGCTCAGTCTAGAGGCGCCAAGTGGATAGTGCCGCGCGGTACTCCTCTGGGTCACTGCATCCACTACAAGAACAGACGTGGACCTAAAATGTCCCGGATCACCGAAGCCCTCCGGACCCGTCGGCCACTGTGTACTCTCGGTGTCCATGCGTCCACAACACAAGACAGGGCTGAGCGGCCCCACAAGATATAGCTTATCTCGAAAGAGATACAGCTCAACAGTAAAGGCTATCTCGAAGGAGATACGGCTCAACTTGAAATGCAACATGCATCATACAGCGTGACATAATAGCATGCATCATATGACATATATCAATGCACCACATAATCATGCAACACATATAAGAATGTATACTCGACCAGGATATCTCGGATAGTACTTTCGTACCTCTATCACTGCAATCCTAATCCACTGGAAAACCAGACAAACAGGTCTATTCCAAGCCTATTCATCAAGTGAAAACCATCACTAAAACTTATCTACCAGACTTAACTAGATAATCCTGAAATAATAATGATACAATTCCAAACCTTCGTCCGTCGCTAGCCCGCTGATGCCGCTAGCTCCCAACTAGAGCACAGCTCCGCTACAAAGCCAGTAGCTCCCTGCTAGTGCCTGAACCTCGGGAAAGACTAGAAACCTCTCAGAAACGACTAAAACGCTCTGGAACGCTCTGAAATGGCGAGTAAGAAATGAAGCCTCGTGCCTCTATTTATAGCCAATGTTCGGACGATCCGATCGACTTCGGAAGCTCCGATCCGGTACACTTCGGACGATCCGAACCCACTTCGGACGATCCGAACCTTGCATGCGTTCTACGTGTCCAGCCACCTGTCTCGGACGATCCGAACCCTTGCTCGGACGATCCGAATTCTGCATGTCTGCCACGGGTCCAGCCACCTGGCTCGGACGATCCGACATCTGGCTCGGACGATCCGAACCATGATCGGACGATCCGAACCCGGTTCGGTCCTTCCGATCCAACCGAAAATAATTAATCCAATAATTAACTCAAATTAGGAATCGGGATACTACAGTGTTGCTGGTGTCCCCGTCGCCCAGTATTGTGGTTTTCTTTAGATGGATCTATCGCCCAATACGATTAAGAATACGAGTCACAATCATGATCTGAATTCAACAAACACGAACATGAATATGAATATGAATACGTATATGTAGATGATGATATGAATATGTTTATGATAATATGAAAATGTTTATGATTTTGCATGTTTATGAAAATGTTTTTATTTAAAGTTTATGCATTATTAAGAAAATGATATTTTAAGTACAAATATTTTTTACTGTTATATGTTAACTGTATTACGTATTATTTGTTATTAAAGGTAGGATGTGTTGAGTCTTTAGACTCACTAGGTGTGTTGATGCAGGTGATATTAATAATTATGATGTTGGAGGTCTTGACGGGTGACGTTGCTGGACTGTCGGTGCACATAACCCGAGGACCTGCGTTTCTATTTCCGTGTTTAAGTTTACGATTTTAAGTTAAAGATTTTTATGACTTTTTATTTATGTTTTTGAGAGATTTTTGATAGGTTTAGTATGTGCTAATCTTTTCAAATTATTGCTTTTAGGTTTTGGTAAAACAGTAGACGATTTTATTTTATGTTTATTTCACTTGATTTTAAAAATGCTAGTTGGTTGATGTTTTATTCTTAAGGGAAAAATATTTTATAAAAATATTTTTGGTCATGGCCGAAATTGAGAAAAAAAGAAAAAATTTATAGTACTTTTAAAGCAATAAAAAGGGCAGACGTTTCAGTTAATATCAGAGCAAAGGTCCTGTAAAGGGTTGTGCCACCATCAGCGCCAGAAAGATCAGTCGTAAAGCCTCAATCTGTAAGTTTACATGCTTTATATGATTTTATGATATTACCTGCATAAGTACAAGAATTATATGTTCACGTCACATGTTTAATAGCTTCATAATAATATATGATTTATATGATTTAGAATTTTTATTCGTGATACGATATGAAATGAAAAATTATTTGATTTCAACGCATGTTGGCTTCGTGGTGGAATTGGACTATGTTGATTTTTGGATTTTAGTATTCACGTTCAATTTTTGGGTCATAAGAAATAGTGAATATTATGAGTGCTTTGGGGATACGTAGATTTTTCTACGAAAATATTTATGATTTGTGGTTACTAGTTAAATTAATTTTTGGGAATTACTCATAAGAATAAGGATTTGAGGATTTGCAACGACTTTGGGAATAAGAAAATGTATAAATTGAGATTTTAAGTTTAATGAAAAGACAGTATTGGTTATAGGAATTGATTTTTGGGTAAATAAGTTTAAATTTATCGAAATTATGTTATGAGGAATCAGTAGAAGGAAATTAAGAATGTCAAGAATTTATGGGTTAATCGTAGGATTTCGAAATTAATAATTTATTTCGCAAATATTAAGGAATTTGAGGACTAGTTTAGCAATAAATGCGAATTGAATAGGTTAAATAGTAAGAATTTTGAGGATTTAGACTTTTTAAGAATATATGGAACCTTGGGATATCATGGTTATAGTGTTATAAGGAATGTTAATCAAGGGTTTTTAAGGATGAATCGATATTAAACTTGAAAAATCTAAGCGTTAACAGATGCGTTTGGAATTTTAGGATTAAAATATGATAAGTCGACGAACATTTGGGTATAAATTAAGGAAAATAATATACGATAAGTATGGTCATCCATATTTTATATTGGGAATTTTAAGAAAAGTCGAAATTCGAGGTAATAATAACATAGCGCTTAGTCATTATGGGTCTTTTTAAGTTGCGATTTGAAAATAAGGATTTAGAAGGAAAATTTAATCGGGATCAAGGAGACGTAAGGACCTTCTAGAATTTAAGTTTTATCCGAGTAACGCACGGAAACGTGGATTTTCAGGATACTAGAGCTGAATCTAAACTTTGGGTTATTAAGGATAAGGGAATTTCGAGGACGAAATTCAATTTAAGGGGGAAAGATTGTAACGCCCCGAAAATTCGAAGGTCCACGCAAACCACATGCATGTAAATTCTCTTGTATTTTAATTATTTGTTTTAATTGCATTAATTAATTATTTTTGTGCATATTTGCATGTTTAAATTTTATTTTCTACATGGTTACATTAAAATGTATTTTTAAAGGTTATTCAAGTTGCGATCAAGGAACGGAGACCGAAGGCTGAAAAAATAGAAAATGTTTTTATTCGTCAATTGTTTTTTTTTAAATTAAGGGTGGTGTTTTTTCTTATTTTTGAAAATAAGGAGTTTTGAGGTGAATTTATACGCCGTGACGTAAATTTTATCGGTGTTGGTTTTTCAACAAAATACGAACTTCTTGGCAATCCGGCTATTTAATTTACAAACTTATTTTTTTACCAAAACTATTTTTATATGTTAATTAAATACTAATTAAGCACTAATGGGCCTAATTATATGTTTAATGGGCCTAAGCCTAATTAGTAAGCAATTAACTATAAAATATATTAAAAACCCTCCCCAAAACCACAACTTCACGCCACACAATCCCAAAATTGTAAAACTCTTCCCCCAGCAGCCCTACTTAACGAAGCACACGACACACACACTTTAAGTTTTGAAGAAATTTGCGTGGGAAGCTTAGGGAGATTCAAGCCAAAGGTTCCCGTCTGTTCTTCGCAATCGTCAACAAGTTTTTCGTGCGTTAAATACGCAAAGGCACGCCTATTCTTTTCTTCAAACCATCAGCACATCATATTAATTGTTTTATGCATGAAAAGTTTGCAAAATAAGAGACACTTTATGTAATTTTCGTTTGTGCATGTAACATGAAATTTTCAAGTAGGTTCTTTGATCCAAAGTATGTTTTTTTTGTGAAAAAAGGGGCTGCCACGTCTAGGAAGGGTTAAGGTATGGTTTTACATGAATTTTAGACTCTTAAAACATCACCTAAACCACACACACCAATCTGGACGCAACCTACAAGCACTTGGCTGTCATGGGGAACAAGGGGGTTCGGTTTTATTGTTGCAAGGGCTAGGGCTCGGTTTGTTGGTTCCAGAGGCTAGCCAAGGTCGAGGGATGAGTCAGTGGGAGAGTCCTAGCCACACTAGGACTCGATACCATGGGCTGGGAAGGAGTCCTAGCAAGCTAGGACTCTACCCGAGAGGGAGAAAACATAGGGGCTGTGCAGGTTGCAGCAAATGTGCAAGGTTTGTGGCTCGGTCAGGGGCGTTGGGGCTGGGATAGGGTAGGTCCTTAGGGTCCTAAGAAGGTGCACAAGGGGCTGGTTCAAGGTCTGGCTCGATGGTTAGGGGCTTAGCATCAGAAAACGTGAGGAAGGGTCATAGCAACAAGGGTGGCGTGAGGGTGCTGTCCAACTTCAGGAGTTTGCTCCTCACGTCCAGGGGCTTGGGTTGGTCTGGTATGGTCTGGGCGTGGTCCAGGGTCAGTTAGGGTCAGGGTGGCTCGATGGTTAAGGGTTGGGAGGAGTCCTAGCCTAGGTAGGAGTTCATTGGCTCAAGGTAAATCATGCACACACACTTGCAGAAGGTGGGGTCAAATTCCAGCAAGCTTTTGGTCAGGGCCAGGGCCTGGCTTTCGGGCTGGGCTTGGTCAGTAGGGTCCCTAGGTGGGTTGACTAGGTTTTGGCTCAAGGTGGCACGGGCGTGGCTCGAGTAAATTAGGAGATAGCTCGGGTTGATCGGTTAAGGGTCAATTTCGAAAATTAAACAACTAAAATTGAATCCATGGGTCCACAGGTGTGGCTCATCACTTGGAAGGGTAGAATAAATCATGAAAAGGTTATGTTAAAAATTTGGGATCAAAATAACGAGTTTTGGATTTATTCGGTATTTAATCGCCGCGAAACGCTAATTAACGAGTTAATTGAAACGCCTAGTTTTAAGCCTTATAAAATTATGAAAAAATTAGGGTTAAGCTTAAATAATTATTATAAGTCTAAGTCTTTAATTTGGGAATTTTACAATAAGGTTTGGTTTAATTCGGGATTAAAACTCATTAATACGTCACATTTAAAAATTAATTTAAAAGTCATCGAATTAAGCTAAATAAAATATGAGAAATTTCAGGTAAGCTTAAATATTTATTTAGGACACGTTAGAGTCAATGAAATTAAGAACATGTCTAAAACGTGAAAATTTTACATCCAGGGGTAAAACGGTCTTTTTACACCTAGAAATTAGTAAACGTCATGGCAGTGTCCTAAATGCTATTTTATATGCTAATATGTTTATTTCAATAATTATGGATGATTATGAATTTTGATATGTTAAATTATGATTTTTAAAATGTTCATGAAATTTTATGGATTTAATTATTGGACATTTAAAAGAAATGGTGCACGCTTGGTTTCAAAAATAAAAACGATACGTATATGCATGATTTTTATTAAGTGGTGATAACATGTTGAAGGATGTGAAGGGATTATGAGTACTGATATGTTGGAGATATCGTGAGGGTTATGGTCCCAGTGGGAGCCCGACGATCGTATTTCCTTGGATACGGATACGAATACGAATACATAATACGAATACGAATATGTTAATACGTAGGCCAATGCCCAGTTGACCGGTGAGAGTGTTGCTGGTGTCCCCGTCGCCCAGTATTGTGGTTTTCTTTAGATGGATCTATCGCCCAATACGATTAAGAATACGAGTCACAATCACGATCTGAATTCAACAAACACGAACATGAATATGAATATGAATACGTATATGTAGATGATGATATGAATATGTTTATGATAATATGAAAATGTTTATGATTTTGCATGTTTATGAAAATGTTTTTATTTAAAGTTTATGCATTATTAAGAAAATGATATTTTAAGTACAAATATTTTTTACTGTTATATGTTAACTGTATTACGTATTATTTGTTATTAAAGGTAGGATGTGTTGAGTCTTTAGACTCACTAGGTGTGTTGATGCAGGTGATATTAATAATTATGATGTTGGAGGTCTTGACGGGTGACGTTGCTGGACTGTCGGTGCACATAACCCGAAGACCTGCGTTTCTATTTCCGTGTTTAAGTTTACGATTTTAAGTTAAAGATTTTTATGACTTTTTATTTATGTTTTTGAGAGATTTTTGAGAGGTTTAGTATGTGCTATTCTTTTCAAATTATTGCTTTTAGGTTTTGGTAAAACAGTAGACGATTTTATTTTATGATTATTTCACTTGATTTTAAAATGCTAGTTGGTTGATGTTTTATTCTTAAGGGAAAAATATTTTATAAAAATATTTTTGGTCATGGCCGAAATTGAGAAAAAAAGAAAAAATTTATAGTACTTTTAAAGCAATAAAAAGGGCAGACGTTTCCGTTTTGTTGAATTTACTAGTACTATTCAACCTGTTTTTCACAATATTTCTAGGCACACACTTAAGAATATTGTTTTGATATTTACAAAGAATATAAAGAAACACTAAAATCGCATCTTTCAAATATTTCTTGTAGAGTTAGTTTGACAACTGATATTTGGACTAATTTAAAATATGAATCATATCTTGTTGTTACATGTCATTGGATTGACGAAACTTGGACTATGCAAAAAATGATTTTAGCACTAGATCATTTAGAATCGTCTCACAACGCGTACACTATAGCTAGATATGTTTTAAATATTGTTAAGATTTATGGCATACAAAATATAATAATGTCGATAACGTTAGCTAATGCAAATGCCAATACTCTTGCAATTAAATATCTTAAAGATTCACTAAAACCAATTTTAGAAGGTAATTTGCTTCATGTTAGATGTGCGTGTCATATTATCAACTTATGTTTTAAATGTGCACGTGATGAACAAATGTCCACTGTAATAGAAAAATTCAAATTATGTGGGAAATTATTAAGTGAAAGAAGATATGGACGTGATTGGAAAACACTAGTCGAATCAACCGGAATTAAATTTAAAAAATTTCCTCTTCCTATTGAAACTAGATGGAATTCTTTATATCACTTTCTTCATACTTTATTACGTTTTCAAGATTTAGTTACTCCATATTATAATAATATTACAACACAATTTTAATGCTAAGTGACGATGATTGGAATATTTTGAGTAAATGTGTTTCTTTGTTAGAAATTTTTAAAGAAGCAACCGAAAATTTTTTTGGCATTAAGTACCCTACTTCAACCATGTTTCTACCTTTACTTTTCAATATGTTTTATAAATTTATAGAATATCGCGATGATTCTGTTATGCGTGATTTTGTTTCAAATACGGAAATTTTTTTTAAAATATTGGGAAACTATCCCAATTGTGCATGGTTTAGCAATATTACATGATCTTACTCAAAATCAAGGAGGATTAGACGTGTTTTTTGAATATTATGCTAAATTTCTTGGGAAGAATGTTGACGATCAAAAGAAGTCAATCATGCATTCTCTCTAAGAATTGTTTGATTTGTATGCTAGTGAACAATGTGATGAACTGAGTGCGCAGCCGGAGGAGATGCCGACATATAAGAGCAAAAGTGGATCACTGAACTTCTTTCAAAGTTTGAAATATAAAAGTTCAAAAGAAAATCGATGACAACAACCAATTACAATGAGATCCAAATTTATCTAAGTCAATATTGAGACTACGGATAATTTCGATTTTCTTGATTGGTGGAAAATAAATTCTAAATTTTATCAAGTGTTATCTACAATTGCAAGAGATTTCCTACCCATTCAAAATTCAAGTGTTGCTTCCGAATTAGCATTTTCAGTATATGGACGGATCATTGGTGACCAAAGAACCAACTTAAAGCCAGAAACACTTTCCATGCTAACGTGCCTACAAGATTGGTTTGCAAGTAGAAAAAAAGAATAGGACCTCTGGCGCGATCGACGAATTCCAAAGCTCAAGTTCCGACGAAGATCCAGAATATTCCAAATATATTTTAATAAATCGTGATGAATTTTAAATGTTCAATTGTAAAAATAAATGTTTAAGTTATTCTGTTAAATTTTTTTATGTAATCACAATTATTAGCAATCAAAATACTAAATAAAAAATTGTTCATTAATATTATTAATTTTAATTATATAGTAAAATATAATAAATTAGAGTTCGGAACTGGTTTAAAAAGAAGCCGGAACCGGTTTATTAGAAGCCGAACCGGTCTTGGTTTGCTCACCCCAGAAAGGTTGTTGTTGTCTTTATATGTGGACAATGACATGTACTCCAGGATAGTAATTGTTTCCCAGTATATATGTTTATGTATCTATATACCGGGGCATAGTCCCGAGGATATGAGTTTGCTTTTATGTATTTGATCTAGATTATGTGTGGGCTTGTTTTATACTGTGACATGTTGAGACGAGACTATATTATATATTATTTTTAGTATTATAATTACAGTTGACATGTTTTGGCTCATTGTAAAGAAAATTTAAACTCGTTTTCCATTATAATTATTTAACCTTAATCAAATTGTGTTGTAATAATGATTAAGAGTTAAGGACTCCACAAATTGAAAGACGGTAAGATGGATTTTTCCCAAATTTATCATATAAATAATATGTTTTTTTAATAGTCAAATTAATGTATGTATTTTACACATCACACATATATTTGACTTGACTGGTATACAAATGGGGTGGGTGAGAACCACAAGGCACCGACACTCCGTACTTATATTAAATATATAATATATATTAAGGTTGTAACATTATATCATATATTCTTTCAATCCATTTTTCTTTTCTCTTCATTTTTTCTTTGTATTAGAACTTATTTTTATACAATTAAAAAAATATATAATATATATTAGGTCGTAACATTATATCATATATTCTTTCAATTCATTTTTCTTTTCTCTTCATTTTTTCTTTGTATGAGAACTTATTTTTATACAATTAAAAAACTTAATTTTACTATTATAATTACAAATTTATGCGTTACTAAAATATTTTCTGACTTCATATATTGATGCGTAGACGTGGTACGAAGATCATATTTCAAATACAATTTCTTGCAAATGCATATAAAAATTACTTTAACGTATTAGCATAGTAATTCAAAAAAAGAGAAAATAATAATAATAATTTTAAAAAATGCATCTGGCAATGAAGTCATGTAAGTTGACCTGAAAGTTTTTTTAGTCGTACTGTTCAGTTTATTTAGATAGACCGCACATGTCCTGTACATTTTGGGATATTGGATCAACCCCGAGGATAATACACATAATAACATCTTGTTAACGGGAAAGGATAGATTTTGAGCTCCATTTTATTTATTCACAAAACCAAGATAAGAATATACTTTTAAATTAGCTCACTTTCGAGTATTATTTATAGAGAAATAGCAGCCATGTTAAAAATGAGGAGGATGTATTCGTTGAAATGATTTCCTTTTGGGATCGGTGATGGTGATTTAGAGAAGGGTAAATAAAGCACTACAATTTTTGAATTTTCTTTTCTTCAAGTGACCTCTACTGATATTAACAGTAGAAATCTGATCTCGACCTTCAAATGTCAATAGACAAATGATAAGTAATGCGAAACGAGTTTATTGAACTCTATGAATGTAGAATCCGTAACTTAGTCTACGTATAAGCCATGCATAATTCTAGTATTTTAAATTAAATTGACTTCATTGCATGATTATTTAAATGCATTTCTTTGAAGTTAATTATTTTAGCCAGCAGTTAATTTTTATTCTTTTCAGTTAATTCAGTGAGGTCGGACTGGAGTGGAGTTTAGAAATAAAATTTAGGACTCATAAAATATTTCAGAATTTAATTTAGCTAGCAAGTAAGTTAATTTAAGTTAAAAAGGAGGTTTGAGGATTTAATTTAATTACTTGAGGTGAATAGGAAATAAGATTCATTTAAGTTCCAATAATTAAGGGTTTAATTCACTAAATTAATTAAAGGATTAGTGAGACTTTTAAGGGTTATTAATTTATTAGATAATCAACATTTCCCCTTTACTTATTTGTGAATTTTCGGCCACCTTAGTTGCTAGAACAATCCTTGCCAACTCATCACCCTTTTGACCCATTCTTTGTTGAGTTAGCATAATAATCTTTTTAATTCTTGATCCACCTTAATTAATTAATTAATGAGCATTATCCTAGTCCAGATTAGCAAGGAGAATTTCGGCCACCTCATTCCCCCAAAAGATTTGATAGCAAACCACAATTCAAATTTCAAAATGAGGGAGACTTACTCTTTTTTTGTCCCTTATATTTTGCACCCATCACCCTCACTCTCCTAACCATTTCCCCACCTCCCTACTCTCGAAAATTCAGAGTGTTTTCAGAGTAAAAAAACGTGAGAATTCAGTGGGTGATAGGAGAGAAAAATCAAGTGCAAGAAAGATAGAAAAGAAAGCGTTCCACTCCTCCGCGCCGCGTCGTCGTCGTTTCGTTCGTTTTCTTTCAAAACGAAACCAGGCATGTCTAGATTTCTTTCAAACTTCAATCAAGTCCTATTATCAATTATTTTTCATTACATGATCATCATTTCCCATGTCATAAACCGAAAATCACCAAAGAAATTTTCAGAAAATAACATGCAGATTTTCGGTGCTTCACAGGTTGGCTAGTTTTTGTTGTGCAGGTATTGGATCGACTTCCAGTCTCCCCAAAGCTGATCCTAGGCATGTACTAGGACATGTTAGGAACACACTTGGACAGAAATGGTGTTGCTGTCATTTTTCTTGGTCTCGGCTGACATGGGGCTCAAGGCCCGAAAATTCGTGTTTGAAAATTTGCGGAAAAATTAAAAATTTTCTTTTTAAAATAATCAAGATGCCTAAATTCACAAAATAAACTGATAAATCAAGTCTGATGTTTAAAAGTAGCGGCGGAAGAAATTATTACTTGCCAAAATAACAATTTAAAATATCCAACAACTGATAAAATGTTTGAGCAATAAAAAAAATGGCAAGTGCTAAAATGAGGTCCTCGGGTGCCACTACTGCCGACCCAAGCTGGCTCACTGGTCCCTGCCCTCGGCCCCCTGCTCATCGGTACCTACAACAATCAAGTCTAGTGAGCCTAAAGACTCAGCATGCAAGTATCGTAGGTAACGAGTAAATGCTATAATAAAATTTGCATGGGATAAAATGTCATGTCATGGGGGCATACTGAAAATAACTTGTACTGAGCAATTATATTACGTGCATGACTGTATAAAATACTTATTTTTGAGATTTATGCGATATTTGCTTGTGGTCAATTCACTATTATGGGAGCATTATTTTTACACGGTTGCCAGTGACCGATCAGTTCAGTTTGGTACCACCTGGTCGCCAGTGACCGGTCAGTTCAGTTCAGTTTGATACTCCCCGGTAGCCAGTTACCGATCAGTTCACTTCAGTGCAGGGGCCACAGGCGTAGACCATAATCTCAACAGAAAATTGTTACCAGTTATTTCAGTACAGGGCTCCAAGGAGCAAACATTTTTGCTATGATATTTAATTCAGTCATGCACGTAATACAATTGCTCAGTACAAGTTATTTTCAGTATGCCCCATGACATGACATTTTATCCCATGCAAATTTTATTATAGCATTTACTCGTTACCTACGATATTTGCATGCTGAGTCTTTAGGCTCACTAGACTTGATTGTTGTAGGTACCGATGAGCAGGGGGCCGAGGGCGGGGACCAGTGAGCCAGCTTGGGTCGGCAGTAGTGGCACCCGAGGACCTCATTTCTGCACTTGCCATTTTTTTTTTATTGCTCAAACATTTTATTAGTTGTTGGATATTTTAAATTGTTATTTTGGCAAGTAATAATTTCTTCCGCCGCTACTTTTAAACATTAGACTTGATTTATCAGTTTATTTTGTGAATTTAGGCATCTTGATTATTTTAAAAAGAAAATTTTTAATTTTTCCGCAAATTTTCAAACACGAATTTTCGGGCCTTCACAATGAACAATAATAGAAGTAATGAAATGACACAATGATTGTTTCTGCAAGTTTGAAGGATGAAAACATTATATGTCTCTCCTTCTTCTATTTCCAGAAGATATTGATCACTAAAAAACTTTGATATTTACAACTTCGGTATAAGCTCACTTCAGTGGACTTAACAATGCCTACTGAAACTCTTAATATCAACTTCTTTACAACTTTCGCACTGACTTTTGATCAGAAAAACTTTTCCGTCTGTAACAAAGATCAAATCAAAATGCTAATATAATAATGAGATTACAGAGAGTAGAAGATTACACAAGATGATCTCTTAGAAGATATGATAAGGCTTTTATGAGTGTGCTTCTAATTTATTTTCAACATGCTTCTGAATAATAAGTTATGTTCGCTTGAGTGTATTGTCTCTTGCTGAAATATGATCTTACATTATATAGATGATATTCAAACTATCAGATCTGAATGGCAATAAATTGGTCGTATCAAGATTCAAACGATCAGATCTGAAAGGCAATAAATTGGTCGTATCAAGATCATTACTGCATTTGTCAAGCATGTCAAATATGACATGCTCCAAAAGTAGAAAGCGACATTAAATGCTTGACATTGTATGTCAAATCATTCGGAATGTGTCCTGTATAACTAGAATGCTGAACATTTTCTGAATGTCCTTTATGATGATTTTATGCTTCAATATGAACAAAAGTATATTCAATGCTTATAAATGACCGTTGTCAAGATCCAGTAGTCTATGGATGTTCAGTAATTCTTGTCCATTAGATTTAGTATACTATGATTACATTCCAAATTATCGGCTATTGGCTAATAAATTTTTCGGATTGCTGAATTTAATAATTTTGAGTTAATTCATTTAGCCTAGCTGATCACAAAAACTTAAATTCTCTAATAATTTTATTATTTTTGGTGATGCCAAAATTCAACACGCAAGCAGTTTAAAAAACTACAAATTATTATCAGATCAAGTTAGATACAAAGAAAATTAAAAAATAATTTATCGGTTATGGGTTCTGATGAACATATATATTTCGTGGAGTTTTAGCTTTCAGTCCTTTTTCTCTTTTTTGGAATCAATTTCTTTAATGTAAGCAAAAAGTTCAGAAATATGATAAGTGATGTGAGGCCCGGGGTCGAAGAGGCGGGGGATGATAGCCGGTGCCATGAGTTGCACGGACAATGAGCGGCTCTTGGCAGGCTTCTAGGCGGAGGGAACATGAATGAACCGATCTTATATATGTAATACTCATATCAAGAAGGTACATCTTCTTTTTGGGAGCTCATCACATAAGAATTGCAAAGTTAAGCGTGCTTGACGTGTTGCAATTTTTTGATGGGTGACCCTTGGGAAGTTTCCCAAGGTGCGTGTGAGTGAGAACATAAGCACGCTATAAAGACCCGTCTTGATACAAGGGCAGTCGTCGAATCTGGAGCGTTACAGTTGGTATCAGAGCCGACCTCTCCTAGTACGGTGTGATTCGGGGACGAACCAAGCGGAAGCTGGTGGGCATGTGAGGCCCGAGGTCGAAGAGAGCGGGGGGTGATCACCAGTGCCATGAGGTTGCACGGACAATGAGCGGCTCCTGGCAGGCTTCTAGGTGGAGAAAACATGAATGAACCTATCTTACACCGGAAGGAGAGGGATTCCGAAACTGTTCAGGTATGAGACTATGCAGTTGAGAAGGGCTTAAAGATTTGATATGTACTAGTCATATCAAGAAGGTGCATCTTCTTTTTGGGAGCTCATCACTTAAGAACTCTAAAGTTAAGTGTGCTTGAATTGGGGCAATTTTGGGATGGCTGACCCCTGGGAAGTTTTCTAAGGTGTGTGTGAGTGAGGACATAAGCACGCTGAAAAGACCCGTCCTGATATAGTGAGTACAGTCGTCGAATCTGGGGCTTTACAAGTGAAAGAAGCCTGTACATGATCAGTTTTATCTCAGAACTCTTTGGGGCTTTGTTGTTGTGCCACTAGCTCTTAATGGCTTAAATTCTAAAATTCAACAAGAACATTATATATTCCCATAACAGATTCCTGATATTAAATAATGAATGTCTTAAAATGAACAAAAGACTTGTGAAGCGAGTAAATTTTTTTAATAATCTCCACATATCTCATGATTCTTGTCTTGAAAAGTTTAATTGTCACACTCTTACTCTATAATTGGCATAATTATCATACTCAAAATAGGGTTTGAATGATATATCTATAGTATGAAGAAAATCAAACAAGGGGCAGCAATTTGACGGTTTATAAAAAATTTGATATGATGTCCCTATATTTTGTGTAAACCAAAAACTCAAGCAATACCATATATATAACAACATCAACTATATTATCATACACAACCATACACCATATGGTTATACAAATACATATTCTCATATATAAGCATACTTTGTATGATCGTAAATATCGTAAAACTTGTTCAAACCCTGACATATTTTAGTACAATACATATGCGGAAGCTATACAATAATAAGTTCCGGTTCTTGTCAAGGTGAGGCACGTCACAAGCATCCATTGGCGAACCGACATCCTATGTCTCTTCACTACCTGATCCTGTAATACATGAGCTACGTGAGTTTATAAAACTCAATAAGTTGGCACTTATACATATCAATATGCGTCAAAGGAACATACATATCAAGTCGTGACAACAATGAATCTTTAAACGATGTCATATCATAGCATATATTCATGTTCATTTTTGTACTTGAGCCTCATTATTTGACCTGTACTACCGTGCTTGCTTTATTATATAGCTACTACTGTGTTGGACGTCAGGGAGAAATCTTTGGCAACCCCACGCCCCATGAACATATATTGACCAATAGCTTTAGTGGACTTAAAACCACCCATGATGTCAACAAGCTCTATATCATGTAAAAATCAATCATTTTCCTTTCATGTTCATGTTCATGTTCATTACATAGCACCCATCTTCAATATTCATCAGTTCCTTTCATATTTAATACATAACAATGGAATCTGGTGCTATGTTTTCAACAATAAGATACTAACAATGTACATTTAGCAATAAAAAATTGGAATTAATTAAAATCATAATATTATTCATGTATTACTTTAAAAACATGCCAACTTACTGTCCAAGCGTACTAATACTTGTTTGAGGCGATGTTTATCAGTCATATGCTGTCAATAAACCAATAGTTCAGTTACTATTTCTATACAAGGTGAAAGTTACTCCTATACATGTAGAACAACTAAAGGAGAAGAAAACTTACACCCTTAGGAAGTTCTTGTGATGGAAAACTTAATTCTAACTTCAAAATGATGAAATGAATGAAGAAGAAATCATTTGGAGGAAGTTTTCTAGGTTTTCTTTCGAGTTTATGCTGTTATAGAAGGTGAGAATGGTGGAAAGTTCTTAGAAAAGTCGATACTTATCTTTTATACAACAGCCAGCGCCCGGGCGAACGTATTTTACCGCCCGGGCGCGTAACTCTCGGCCCTAACATGTTTATTTTTTTGTGAAGGTCCGCCTGGGCGGACATTCACCTCGGCTCGGGCGCACAAGTTTCGGCTCTGCACACGTTTCATCAAAAATTGCTCCAAAAACGTTTCTTCCTTTCATAATCTGAAAGAGTGGTAGACATGAAAGTTGTAGCCCTATGTCTTGGCTTGAATCTCAAACATGTTTCATGTCATTTGGAGGTCTGAGTAAAATGTTATGCTTCTTCTCCCAACATGTGTTAGTAAAGGAATGACAATACACACGACACACTTCGGGGCACTTTTAGCTTGTCTTCCACAATGATTTGGACAAAACCCAAAACATGAAAGATGTAGCATTATATCTTAGCTTTCTAATGGTTATGGTCACACACAATTTAGGATCATTATTCAAATGATTATGCTAAAAATCGTAAGAACTACCATATTTTCATCTAATTTCCTATCAACTTCATTACACTACTTCTACCTACACATCTTACTATCACTATTTAGACACATATTCATTCTCAATACACTATGGACAATCTAGAAATCATATTTAATGTCAATATTGATACCGCAATCAACATGTAAAACTTAATGAGTTAAATAACTACATATTAAATGACATAAACGCATTATTATCATTTGTACAAGTAACCGGGCATTACAATGTGAGGCCCGGGGCCGAAGAGGGCAGGGGCTGATCGCCGGTGCATGAGGTTGCACGAACAATAAACGGCTCCTGGCAGGCTTCTAGGCGGAGGGAACATGGATGAACCGATCTTACACCAGAAGGAGATGGATTTTGAAACTGTTCAGGTATGGGACTGTGTAGTTGAGGAGGACTTAAAAGATTTGATTTGTACTACTCATATCAAGAAGGTGCATCTACTTTTCGGTAGCTCATAACATAAGAACTCCAAAATTAAGCGTGCTTTACTTGGGGCAATTCTGGGATGGGTGATCCCCTGAGAAGTTTCTTAAGATGCGTGTGAGTGAGGACATAAGCGCGCTGGAAAGACTCGTCTTGGTACAGTGATGACAGTTGTCGAATCTGGGGCGTTACATTAATGTTGTTCTTTAAATCAGTAACACTATATTGAGTATCTTTTATTAGAGATTCAAGAGATCTTCTCAATGCAGCAAGATCTTCCAATTTTGTTTCCTTGGGTGTAACTTCATCTGATTCAGGCACAAGAGCTTCACTCCTCTGGTTTTGAGAAAATCGGTCCAAGATTTCTTGAATCTAGCTGCTGTAGCTTCTGCTGTTCTGGATGACTGAAAACATTTGTATCAGCAGAGGGCCCTTCATTCAACACTCATACTTCAAGATTTTGATTTGACCGAGGACACATGGGAGTGTCATCGTTGATTGTTGTCGTATGATGAGCATAGATGGTTTCAATGGAAATGGCTTCTTCTTGCACTTAATTTTGAGAGACTACTAGAACAACTTGCACATTAATAGTCTCGGAAGCCTATACTGAAATTTGATATGGAAGAGGAGGCGGAGAAGGTGCAGATGCTAGCTCAACATGTGCTTGATCTTGCGAAGGATCAATAGTTTTATTTTCTGTCAAATTTTCTACATGAGAAATTAAGTTGACTACATCATCGACTGTTGATAAAATCAGGTATCTAACTGAGAGCAAAGAAGAAGATTTATGAGATTGAAGAAGAACTGGTGCTGATACATGAGTACTTGATGCAGTTTCTCGGGGAATAAATTGAGCACATTCCTATTGTTGAGATTCATTGGAACATGGATCTAAAAAGCCAAGGGAGTTGCAAACTCTGCTTCCATAACTGTGACCCTCATAACCAAGGTAGACCAATCACTGCTTCACTGCTGAATAACCACACCATCATGAAAAACAGTAGGGCTTGTATGGTCATAATTGTCTTTGAGAGCAACAAAAGTATCACCTTCATCTTGGCCCGCATATAGGCTCCCCGTTGCATGGCCCTAGAAAAAATATTTGGTTTATCCTATGCAAAGAACAATGCTTCAAGCTTGACAACCTTCCTCAACTTCTTCAGGGTTCTTCTCAAAGATGGTCTATCTTGTGACAATCCTAAACTTCACTCATTCATCAAAATAAATGATCACATGATCAACAAAATCATATGTTTTTTCCATGTGAAGATCAATTTGTGTATGGACAAAGGATTTTGGAACATCCTCTTCATCTTTCTCTTCAACAATAGGGTCATCAGTCATCTTCCCCTTTATTTTTTCCCTTAAATATAGGGACAATCCAACTCGCATTGGGTATATTCTGGCAAAGTTTCTTCAATAATCACTCCTTTAAATCTAGGAGCAATAGTAGGAGCTGAAGATGATCTTGCTCTGGGTGGTATTGCTGAGATCAGTTGAGCTCTATCGGGTTGTTTTGATTTAGTAAAGACTTGAATCATTGGTACCTATTCAGTAGTAGTAGTGGAGAATGATACAATAGAAACAATTTTATTTGAAGCTTTACCTTGAAGTTCTAGATTTTTTCTTCAGCGACAAGGTGATTGGCAAGGAAGCAGAGACGTCAGAGGCTATTTGCTCAGAATCACTTGCCAAAATCATTTTTCTTTTGGATTTCTTCTTTGTGGTTGATTCTTGTACTTCACCACGTTCCTTATTGATAAAAGCTGCTGGAATGACTTAGATCTTGGATCTTAGAGCCAGAACATTCACATCATCCAAAAATTTGGATTTGCTCCAATCCTGAGCAAAAAAGTACTTGAACTCTAAGAACAGTAAGCATTTTTTTGATGAACAGTACGAATTTTGGTGATCTGAATAGCAAATCTAGTAGTGTTTGGTGGTCATATCCATCAAAACATTAAACAATATTGAATACCAGTTGATCTTTGTACTAGCAGTGACATCAAACACCACCAGAAACTTCTCTTTGGTGTTGGCATCAAAGGATCCAGCCTTCACTAGCAGAGCTTTCGAGATGACGTCCATAAGAACCTCGTTTCCATCTGCATCTCATTCTTTTTTCAAGAAACGGAAATACCAGAATCAAAGAGTGATCACTTCAGGTTCATTTGAAAAATAAACATAAGGGGATAGCTTGGAAAATTATGAGAGTCCTTCGATAGGCAGAAGAAAGTATAACCAAACATGGCTTCGTTGAACAAATACACCAACTCATTAAATTAGTATGAAATTTGTTTCTTAGTAATGACTGTGGCCTTGGCAAAAAAATCCAATAAGATATCTTCATAGATAACAACTTGAAAACTGAGAAATGGACGGAGTCCAGTATTCTCAAGGGTTTTGAACATAGCCTCGCAACATCTTCCAATCCATAGACATATTCGAAGTTCACTTGAGAAGCATTCATCCTTTAAGATGTCATTATAGTAGATTTTGAAAGATAGTAAGCTATGAATCAAATATGTGAAAATAAGAAGGGTGCAGAGAGTAGTGAAAGCAAGAATTAGAAAATTTTGCTGAGAGTAAAGTAAAATGAAGATGAGGCAACGAAAGAGCATACATACAGACTTTTTACCCATTTAACAACTGGTTTTAGTGAAAAAATCGTTGTTTTATAGGGGGTCAAAGACAACGGTTTTGTAAAAACTTTTGTTTTTTAGGGGGTCAACGACAACGGTTTTCTAAAAATCGTTGTCTTTTAGCGTTAATTTAGGGCAAAAGACAACGGTTCTACGAACTGTTGTCTTTCGGCGAGTTTTTTTGGACAATCGACAGTGGTTTTTGAAAACCGTTGTCGATTAGCATGTTTTTTTGACAAACAAAAACGGTCTTTTTAAACCGTTGTCTATTAGCGTGTTTTTTTGGACATTCGACAACGGTTTTAAAAATCGTTGTCGATCAGCGTGGCTTTTGGACAAACAACAACAGATTTGGAAAAAGTTGCCATATTTAGCGACAGATTTTAAAAAGCCGTCGCTAACTTTAGCGACGGTTTTATAATAACCGGCGCTAAGTTCAAATTAGCGACGGTTGTAGACAAACTGTCGCTACTTATTGCGACAGTTTTAGATGTAAGAAAATTCGTCGCATGTTTAAAATTAGCGACTGTTTTACAACACCTGTCGCTAAACATGCGACAGTTTTTTAAAACAACCGCTACATTTAGCGACGGTTTGTCTAAACCCGTCGCTAAATTTGGTGACGGGTTTATGAAAACCGTCTCTAACGTAAACTAAGTGACGGTTTAACAACAAACCGTCGCACAAGCTCTATAAATAACTCCATTTTCGGTCGATTTTCCTCCACAACACTTAAAATTTTTCTCTCTTACACAATTTTATCACTTCACACACCACTTAAAATTTTTCTCACTACTTCATAACACTTAAAACTTAAAATTTTTGTCATTACTTCATAACACTTAAAATTTTTCTCACTACTTCATAAAATTTTTCTCACTACTTCATAACACTTAAAATTTATCTCATGTACACGATTTTAACTACTTTACGACACTTAAAATTTTTCTCTTTTACACGATTTTAGTTTCATTTAGATTTATTAAATTATTAAAAGAAATTTTTATTTATTTTTCGAAACAAGTTAGCGAAGGAAATCATGATTAAAGTATGTCGCTGAAATTAGCAACGGTCTATATATGCTAATTGTCGCTAAATATAGCGGCGGTTATCATTTTAGTGACGGTTTGAAAAACCGTCGTTAATTGAATAAAACCGTCGCTAATAATAAGCGACGATTTTCAAAAACTGTCGCAAATTCTACCTACCAGAATAGATAAAAACCATTTTCGTTGAACGGACTTTCAACCACACCCTCAGTTACAACAGTTTTAAAAATGCTACGACAACCGATAAAATCCGTTGTCGTATGCCGTTTTTGTTGTAGTGTATATTTATGATATATGAAAACTTAGCCCATGTGAGTGATTTGGTGAAGAAATCAGCATCTTGTTTGTCAATAGACACATATTCCACTCTGATATATTTCTTCATAACGTGGTATCGTTATGATTTCTGGAATGCAACACTGGATTATATGTGATCGCAATCGCACTGGAGTTTTCATAGAAATTAGAAGATTTAGAAGCTTGCATTCCTTATGCATGTAGCTGCTGCTGAATTCATAGCTACTGAGAACAACAACTTCCAGTAGCCAAATAGTCAGCTCCAGAAGTTTATGTAGCAATGCAATTCTTCTTTTTACTGAACCATAATATTAGGCGATCACCGAGAAATTTGCATGAATCACTTGTTTTTTTCCTAATGGATTTACATTCTAAGTAATCAACATTTGAATATCAAATTAAATAACATGGAATCTTTTTGATACCACGGTCCAACGTTCTGAGTGTTTTAAATATTTCAGTATTCTTTTAGCAACAATAACATGAAATTGCTTAGGGTCAAATAGAAACCTAACACAAATACATACTGTAAACATTATATTTGGTATACTGGCTGTAAAATAAAGCAATGATCCAATAAAACCTCGGTACTGAGTCACCTCTACTGAATTTATCTCTTCATCTTTATCAAGCTTAGTTGATGAACTCATTGGGTTGTTGATGAAGAACAAGTCTCCATAAAAAACTTTTTCAATATCACCTTGGTTTATTTTGCTTAATTTATCAAGATTGTAAATTCCAGTTGTCTAATTTGTAATCCTAAGAAAAATTTCAGTTTTACTATCATGCTCATTTTGAGTTTGTCCTACATTAACTTGGTAAATTTATCTGACAGTTTTGAATTAGTAGAACCAAAAATAATATCATCTACATAAATTTGTATAAGTAAAAATTGATCATTTTTAGAAAATTTCAACAGTGTCTTGTATAGTGATATGATAAAAATTCATGATTATTTTGACGTTGAGACATAGTATCATACCATGCACTTGGTGCCTTCTTTAAGTCATATAAAGCTTTATGCAGTTTGTAAGCATGATTTGGCAGAGTATAATCAATAAATCCTAAAGTTTGTTCCCCATATACCTCATTTTAATAGACCATTTAGGAAGGTAATTTTGATATCAATTTGAAATATCTTGAAATTCTTAAGCAAAAAAAGCAAGAAAGATTTTAGTAGCTTCTAATCGAGCTACTGATGCAAAGTCTCGTCGAAGTCTATAATTTCCTCTTGTTGAAAATTTGAGTCACTAATTTGGCCTTGTTTCTAATTACTACGCCATCTTCATTCAACTTATTTCTGAATACCCACTTGGTACCGATTACCAATTAATGACTAGGTCTAGGAACTAGATACCAAATATTATTTCTTTTAAATTGAGTTAATTCATCTCGCATAACTTCAATCCAACTATAATCAGTAAGAGTCTCTTCAATTTCTTAGGTTCTAATTGGGATATGAATGTTGCATGCATAAATTTATTTATCATTTGTTTCCTAGTTCTAAGAGGTGCTGAGGGATTACCAACTACAAGTGAAGGAAGATGTGTTTTGCTCCATCTATAGCTTGGTTTTGAGAAGATTTTTGTTTGAGTTGGATCAAGATTATCTTGTAGTAGGATCTCTTCAGTATCCTCTGAAACATTTTGATCAGTATACATTTGATCGTGTCCTCTATTCATATCTATTACTGATTGCATCTCAGTAAAATCAGGTTCATGAGGCTGGACAAAAACAGCAGGCTGTTAGTCAAAATCAGTAGACAATATAAAAGTAGGACTAAGTTCTCAGAATTTAGTTAACCAGAAGTAGAACCGAGTATGGAATTAAGATAACTTGATGTCTTTTATGCTAACTGAAGTAGTCTTAAATGTTACCGTTACTTTATCGAGTACAAGTATTTATTGCACCATTAAATGCTGTACTAAGTCATTTAATTCGATTTACCCATTTTAGTAAGTAACAAGACTGATTGTGTTGAAAGCTTTTTGCAGGATCCATTTAAGGAATAAAGTTGTTTCTTTCAGACATCAAAAGAGCCGCTTTTTATTATAGACATTGGATTCAAGTTATCTATATATGGATCAAAACCACTTGAAGATGACCATTGATCTTCTATCTATCCAACGCTAATTTGAGCAACCGCGAATCAATCACCATCTTCCAAACTCAAAATTGCAGAAAAGTAGTACACGCTTCATATGTTACATCTGATCTTTGGAGATCATTTTTTACTGCTGTTTCTTCATCTCTTCAAGCAAAACACCTTACTATATTTCGAGAAGAGTTTATAAACTGGAAAAAAGTCTTTCCCAGAACTTTATTTTACTGAGTGACTTTGTGTTTAGTTAGTAAAAGTTTCAGTAGGCAAAAGATAAGCCCTGCTGAAGTGGGTGTGTACAAGTGTTGCACTGTAAAATCCAAAGTCTTTTAGTGATACCTTCTGGAAACAGAAGAAGGGGAGACGTAGAGAATTTTATCTTCGAACATCCAGAAACAACTATTGTTTTATTGTCTAATGTTATTACTGTTTTAACATACTCCATCGGATGGTTTCCGCACTTACTTTTGTGATCTGCTGGACGTACTATTGAACAAGAACATCTACAATCTGTAACAGGATTCTAGCACCCTTTGCAAAAACTATCAACAGAGGAGAAGAGTTTATTCACCCCCCTCTAAACTCTACATCGATCCCCAAGAAGTGGTATCAGAGCAGATTTATCTTGTTCTGAAAATTTGCAACAGTTATGGCACATTTTAGCAAGGTTCCCATGTTCTCGAAAGAAGATTTTGATGATTGGAAGATCCGGATGCAAACTCATCTGGCGGCCCAAGATGATGACATGTGGTATGTCATCACAGATGGTCCATTAAAGATCTTAAAACCAAATACAGCTATTGCAGTTACTGAAGATGCACCACAAATGATTGAAAAATCAAGAAACGAATGGACTGGAAAAGACAAGAAGAAAGCTAATCTTGGCAATGTTGCGAAAGATATTCTCTATAAAACTCTTGATAAAAACACATCAAGTAAAATCAAGATGTGTTCTACTGCGAAAGAAATCTGGGAAAAGCTCATTCAGATATGTGAAGGAAATGAGCAGACGAAGAAAAATAAATTGTCTGTAGGAATGTAGAAGTTTGAAAACCTGAAAATGAAGGCTTGAGAAAATCTAAATGAGTTTGATGAACGATTCAGCAGCCTCGTTAATGAACTAGCAGCCCTTGGTAAAGAGCATAGCAACAGAGAAATAGCACTCAAGGTGATGAGAGCTTTACTTAGGGAATGTGACGTCAAAACAATGGCTATGAGAGTCTCTAAATACCTAAACAATGAGTTCGAGCTAGAAGTGAGAAGCGGAGAAGAGCCTTCAACAAACCTGCCAACCAAAGCCCTTGCTGCAACTACTGCTACTACTTCTACTGCTGCTGCTGTAGTCATCCCACAAGCAGTACCTACTACATTTATTGAGAGTACTTCTGAAAAGACTGATGAAAAGATCAGCAATGACGCTATGTCTCTCGTTGTAAAAAAGTTCTCCAGGTTCATGAAGAAGAATCACCGAGCTTACCAAAACCCTAATCGGAACTTCAAGAAAGATTGCACCACCTGGTGATATGGCGTGCTTCAATTGTGGAAAGATTGGTCACTTTATTGCTGACTGTCCAAAGCCCAAGAAAGATGATCAGAAGAAGAAAGAGTACAAAAGGAATGACAAGAAGTTCAGAAAAGACCGCAAAACGATGATTGCTAAAGAAAGAAAATCTAAATAGGCGGATTCCAGTTCTGAGTCATCTGACTCAGAAAGTCATTCTAGTGAAAGTGATGCAGAAGAGTTCAAGTGTCTTATGGCAGATGTTGAACCAAACTCGACATCTGAAGAGGTATTCGACTTTGACTCTGACGAATTTACACGAACTGATTTAACTAAAGCATTGATGACATGGTAGGGGAGTACTCGAGATTTTCTCAATCATTCGAGGAAGTTAAGATTGAAAATCTAAACTTAAAAAATCAAGTCAGTAAATTCACTTGCTTGCAAGAGAATAGCTGCAATGATTTGAAAGTGGAGATGAGTAAGTTAAAAACCGAGAATGAAAAAGTGAAGGCAGTTTACCAGACAATGAGATCTGAAAATTAGAAGCTGTCTATTCTGGTAAATGCTTGGAATAAGTCTTCTGTTTCATTGGAAAAGATGCAAGAATTGCAGAAGCAATCCGGAGATAGAAGTGGTCTCGGATTCAGCAATAATGAAAGCACTTCTGAAACCAGTACCAAGCCAGAACTGGATAAAGGCAAAGGGAAATTCATTCACTTTGTCAAATCCAATGTACCTGAAGTACCAACTGTTCAAGTTGAAAGGAATGTAAATCAGATGACAAAAGGAAGAATTATGGTCTTGGATATGTTGAACCTAAGGGAAAAGTTCACCAGAGTGCTGGATCCAGTAGAGGATTCAACTCAGGAGGACAACCCCTTATGAAGGTTAAAAACTATCAGTACTATAATTCTAGACCTGTTCAGAAGAGATACAGGCTAGACAACACAAACAGAAGGGAAAAACATCATCCCAATATGCATACTGTTAGAAATAACATATCCTCTGCTGCACACACCTCTATGGATACCTGAAGTACTAAATCATCGAAAATTGTATAAATGTGGGTTCCTAAGAGACTAATAAGGCATGGACCCAAGTAGATTGGGTACCCGTTACTAAAATTTGTGTTTGCAGGAACATGTGAAGAAAGCTAAAGTAAGCAGATCCACATGGTATCTGGATAGTGGAAGTTCCAGACACATGACTGGATAGAAAAATCTGCTATAAGAAATAATGAACTGTACTGGACCAAAGATAACCTTTGGAGATAATTCAAAAGGTAAAATCGTGGGTAAGGGTAAGATTATCCATGGTAACATAACTATCAACGACGTAATACTGGTTGAGAATCTCTGTTATAATTTGATTAGCATTAGTCAACTGTGTGATAATGGTTATTATGTAGCTTTTCAAAAGCACATATGCACAATTAAAGATTCTGCTGAGTCTACAGTATTAACTGGAAAGAGAGAAGGCAACACTTACAAAGTCTCGTGGAACTTAGATCATGCTACTGTTCCTACATGTTTAGTTGCTTCTCTTACTGATAAGCATTGGATCTGGCACAAGAGATTCAATCATCTGAATTTCAAATCAATCAATAATCTCAAGAAGCAGAGCATAGTTGATGGTTTGCCTGAGATTAGTTTTGTTAAGAATCATGTCTGTTCTGCATGTCAGCTTGGAAAAAAGATCAGATCCAGCACTACAAGAAAATTGATTTTTCGCAGCACGTCATCAACATCGTGCATTAAAAGCATGCTGCGAATACTAATTTTTACGGCGTGCACCTATATATGCGCTGTTAATAGTGTTGCACTTGATACTATTAACGGCGTGCATTAAAAGCATGCTACGGAAATTACTATTGACGGCGTGCATTCAAAGCACACTGCGGATTGATACTATGAACGACGTGCATTAAAAGTATGCTGTGGATATTACTATCCGCAGTTTGCATTAAAAGCACGTTGCGGATATTACTATGGACGGCGTGCATTAAAAGCACGCTGCGGATAGTAACTTGATACTATTAACGGCGTGCATTAAAAGCACGCTGCGGATAGTAAATTATTTTTTTGAAAAAAAAATCGTGTTCAGACATTAACGACGTACATTAATCGCACGCCGTCAATAGTATTATTCACGGCATGCATATTATTAGCACGCTGTCCAAATTTTTTAAATTAGCGACTGTTTCAGTAAAGCGTCGCTAATTTAGAAAGTGATTTTAACGCCACATTTAGTGACGGGTTAGAGGAATCCGTCGCCGATGTAGCATCGGCGACAGGTTTATAGTAACCGTCGCTAATAGCCATACATCGGCGACGGTTGTTTACTAAACCGTCGCTACAAAATCGCAAATTCACTATTTATATCAGCTCTCCGTTCTATTTTCCTCCACGCCACTTCACAACACTTAAAATTTTCTCTACTTATAAGATTTTAGTTTCGATTTAGATACGTGTTTTTGTTTCAATTTTTGGTTAATTTTTTAGTTGTTAATTATAATTATGAGTATTATTATTATAATTGTATTGTAGTTTTATAAAAAAATTACTAAATTATAAAAGTAATTTTTTTTTATTTTTACGCAAAATTTAGCGACTGTTCGTCGCAAAACTATAAAACGGTCCCTATATTTGAAGACCGTCGCTACGAGAGGCGGATTTGATTTGTCGCCAATTGGCGAATGTTTTGTCTAAAACCGTCGCTAATATTTTATTTTTTATGGCTACTAACGGCGTATATTGCACGCTGCGGAAAGTTATATGAACAGCGTCCACATGCACATGCACGCTGCGGATAAACTTGAACTTTTAACAGCTTCCAACTTTGCAGCGTGCAATGCACGCTGCGGAAAGCCCATATGCGCGCTGCGGAAAGCCGTTTTTGTTGTAGTGCAGCTTCAAAAACAAAGGTAGTAAATCAACTTCAAGATGTTTGGAATTACTGCATATGGTGTAGAACCCGTAACTTAGACTACGTATAAGCCATGCATGATTCTAGTATTTAAATTAAAATGATTTTTATTGCATGATTATTTAAATGCTTTTCCTTAATTTAATTATTTTATCATAGTAGTTTGAATTTTTATCATTTCAGTTAATTCAGTGAGGCCGGACTGAAGTTTGAGTTTAGAGATAAAATTTAAGATTTAGAAATCATTTCCAGAATTTATTTTATCTAGCAAGTAAGTTAATTTAAGTTAATAAAGAAGTTTAAGGAATTATTTAAGTTACTTGAGGTAAGTAGAAAATAAATTCATTTAAGATCCTTAATTAAGGGGTTAGTTCACTAAATTAATTAAAGAATATGTAAGGCTTTTAAGGGTCATAAATTTAGTAACTAAACACATTTCCCTTCATTTTTAGTGATGATTTTTGGCCCCCCTTGGATGACTTAGCATGCCTTGCCACCTCACCACCTTTGACCCTTTCTTTGTATTTAATTAGTAGGACAATTCTTTTATTTTTGGGAGCACCATTTAATTAATGATCAACCTTATCATCACCTAGTCTAGATGGTAATATGATCGGCCACCTCACCCCAGCAAGCACCAACAAATCATTTGATATCAAATAAGAATTCAAATTTCAAAAATGGGGGAGACTTGGTCTTGCATGCATCCCACCTATATTGCACCCATCTCCCTCACTCTCCCAACCATCATTCTCCACCCCTCCATCACCGAAATTCAGAGGATTTTAGAGACACAAATCGTGAGGTGCTAATGGAAAAACAAGAGAGAAAAATCGAGAGCAAGAAAGGTAGAAAAGAAAGCGCTCCACCTCTCCTCCGGGCCGTATCGTCTTGTTCATTCGTTTTTCGTTCAAAACGAAACCAGGCATGCATATATTCTTCCTTGACTCTTCAATCAAGTCATACTATCATTATTTTTATGTTTCATGATCATCCTTTCATGTAAAAACCGAAACACACCAAGAAATTTCAGAAAATGTACATGCAGATTTTCGGCCCTCCCTTTTCAAGCTTCACGATTTTCTTTTGTTTTGTGGTTTCAGATATTGGTTCGATTCCAGGCTCCCAAGGCTGCTCCTAGGCATGTACTAGGACATGTTAGGATCACATTTGTCCATTGGTTTGAGTCCCAAGCTAGCCGTAATAAAGAAGAGGACATCAACCTCCGTAAGTTATGAGCTTGAGGCAAGGAGATATGACTGTTACGGAATTCATCCGTAAGTTCGAGAGGGGTTGTCATTTTGTACCCCTTATCGCAAGTGATGCTAGAGACAAGATGATGCATTTTCTGGTGGGTCTACGGCTGATCTTGCGCCGTGATGTTAGGGTGTCTGACCCTACTTCTTATGAGGTCGCTGTATCCAAAGCTCTAGCCGCAGAGCAGGATCAGCGTGATATTGAGAGAGATCGCTAGGGAAAGCGACCAGCCCAGGTACCGCACCGCCTTCCTCCTCAGCAGCTTCAGCAGCAGAACAAGAGGCCTTTTCACGGGCCGCCTAGAAACAGAGGCCAACAGCAGCAGCGGGGACGCCCAACCCCGAGGGCTCTTGAGTGCCCAGTCTGTCCTAAGTGCTCACGTCGCCATCCTGGAGCATGTATGTACGGCTTAGGAAAGTGTTTTAGGTGTGGTAGTCCAGACCACTTATTTCTACAGTGCCCTCAGAGGAATCTGCCTACCCAAGGCAGAGTGTTCGCTCTCCATGCCACGGAGACGAACCCAGATACGATGCTTATGACAGGTACCTTACGCTTTAAGTTTGCAGTTGGAACTTAATGTTTTGGGTTAATATTTTGAACATAGAATTGCGATAGGATTGCATGCTCTACTTTGTAATATTTTGGAAATTTAAGTTAGAAGAACTTCAACCTTTGCATGTCTATAAGTTTAGTCTTTGTAACTATTGGGTTCAACTTAGAGTTCCGATCTTTCAGGGAGAATTTTTATATCCGGTTCCGCTACGAAGGCCTTGATAGATTCAGGGGCCACTCACTCATTCATTTCAGAGGTCTTTGCTAGTTTCCTCAAAGTTAAGACCATTGGGCTAGATATATCCTATTTCGTAGTACTGCCGTCTGGCGAGGAGATGGCAGCCACCAATGTGATCCGAGACATAGATCTTGAGCTCCATGGCAACCTTGTTTATGCGGATCTTATCATACTGCCGATGCCAGAGTTTGACATTATTCTAGGGATGGATTGGCTACTGCGGAACAGAGTTTTGATTGAGTTACAGCGGAGATCTGTTCTAGTCCGACCGCCTGGAATGACGCAGTTCTTACTCGAGCCAGACAGGTACTTTCCTCTACCACGTATTATTCCTTATGTCCAGGCTAGGAAGCTCATGCATAGAGGGTGTCGGGCGTTTCTAGCAACCTTTGTATCTGCCCCCGAGGCGCCCAGTCAGTCAGCCTCAGATGTTCCGATTGTTAGAGACTTCTTAGACGTTTTTCCTGAGGACGTCTCTGGAATGCCACCTGAGAGAGAGGTGGAGTTTTCCATCGAGCTTATGCCATGTACGGCTCCAATCTCAAAATCACCGTACCGACTTGCCCCGACAGAGATGGCAGAGCTAAGAAGCAGATTCAGGAACTTCTTGACAAGGAGTTCATTAGCCCTAGTTTCTCACCTTGGGGCGCGCCAGTCTTGTTTGTTAAGAAGAAAGATGGCACGATGAGGCTTTGTATTGACTATCGAGAGTTGAACAGGGTTACAGTGAAGAATAAATACCCACTTCCGAGGATTGAGGATCTTTTTGACCAGTTGCAGGGAGTTTCGATTTTCTCTAAGATAGATCTGCGTTCAGGTTATCACCAGTTGAGGGTGAGAGACGCCGATGTTTCGAAGACAGCTTTCAGGACTCGTTACGGTCACTACGAGTTCCTTGTGATGCCGTTCGGTTGGACGAATGCGCCAGCGATCTTCATGGATCTCATGAATCGAGTATTTCAAGCCGTACCTCGACCAGTTTGTGATAGTGTTCATAGATGACATTCTCGTCTACTCCAAGAATCGGGAGGATCACAGCAGGCATCTGACCACAGTGTTGCAGACATTGCAGAAGCACAAATTATTCGCAAAATTCAGTAAATGCGAATTCTGGTTAGAGAAGGTGGCGTTCTTAGGCCACATTTCTTCCAGCTGTGGCATTGAGGTAGACCCAGTGAAAGTTGCAGCAGTCAGAGATTGGGTTGTGCCGCAGAATGCATCATAGATCCGCAGTTTTCTTGGCTTAGCAGGATATTATCGGAAGTTCATTAAGGGATTCTCTTCGATTGCAGTTCCACTCACAACACTGACAAAGAAGAATGTGAAATTTGTTTGGAGCGAGGAGTGTCAGAAGAGCTTCGATACTTTGAAGCAAGCTCTTATCTCAGCATCAGTTTTGGACGTGCCGTCAGGGTCTGGTGAGTTTGTACTGTATACCGATGCTTCGAAGCTCGGTCTTGGCGCCGTATTGATGCATCATGGGAAGGTAATAGCTTATGCTTCTAGACAGTTGAAGACTCATGAGAAGAATTACCCTACCCATGATCTAGAGTTGGCCGCAGTAGTTTTTGCCTTGAAGATTTGGAGGCACTACTTGTATGGAGAGAAATGCCAGATCTTTACCGACCACAAGAGCCTCAAGTTTTTCTTTACACAGAAGGAGCTGAATATGCGTCAGAGTCGTTGGTTGGAGCTTGTGAAGGACTATGATTGTGACATTAGCTACCACCCGGGTAAAGCTAATGTAGTTGCGGATGCATTGAGCAGGAAAGTTGCAGCGATGGCCCATTTGACAGTTTCGAAACCTCTTCAGTTTGAGATGTAGAGGTTTGATCTTGAGACTTATCCTCAAGGTAGAGTTCCCCGTCTATCTACCTTGACCATTCAGTCTTCTCTTTTGGACCGCATTCGCAGTGGTCAGTCAGCAGATGAAGAGTTGGCCAAGTGGAAGCAAAGAGATGAGGCCAAGGGCAGTGTCTTGTATTCAGTCAGTGATGGTATTGTGAGGTACCGAGACAGGATATGGGTTCCTAGCAGTGATTCTATCCGAGCAGATATTTTATCAGAAGTCCATACGTCGCCGTACTCTATTCATCCAAGGAGTACGAAGATGTACAAGGATCTACAGCTATTGTATTGGTGGCCAGGGATGAAAAAGGATATCAGACGATTTGTATCCGAGTGTCTGACTTGTCAGTTAGTGAAGGCCGAGCATCAGAGACCATCAGGTTTGCTCAAGCCTCTTTCTATTCCCGAGTGGAAGTGGGAGAATGTTACCATGGACTTTGTGACCGGATTGCCGAGGTCAGCCAGAGGATCGAATGCCATCTGGGTGATTGTTGATCGTCTTACCAAATCAAGGCATTTCTTGCCTATTAAGACGACTTTCACCATGATTAGTATGCAGAGTTGTACATCCGGGAGATAGTCTGACAGAGATCCCAGATTTACTTCCTCATTTTTGAAGAGTTTGCATTCGACTATGGGGACAAAGTTGCTGTTTAGCACAGCTTTCCATCCGCAGACAGATGGGCAGTCAGAGCGAGTCATTCAGATTTTGGAGAATCTTCTTCGTGCTTGTGTGATTAACTTCTCAGGGAGTTGGGAGTCGAACTTGCCATTAGTAGAGTTCAGCTACAACAACAGCTTCCAGTCTTCTATTGGAATGGCTTCTTATGAAACACTATATGGCCGTAAGTGTAGATCTCCTGTTCATTGGGATGAAGTAGGAGAGAGAGCAGAGTTGGGTCCAGAGATTATTCAGCAGACGGTCGACGAAGTTTCCCGGATCCGTGATAGAATGAGGAATGCTCAGAGTTGACAGAAGTGTTATGCAGATCAGCGGAGGAGAGATTTAGAGTTTGCTGTCGGCGACCATGTCTTTGTAAAGGTAGCACCTATGAAGGGTGTCATGAGATTTGGGAAGAAAGGGAAGCTCAGTCAGAGATTTATTGGACCGTTTGAGATCCTCGACAGAGTTGGGACGCTAGCTTATCGTGTTGCTCTTCCGCCGAATTTGGCTTGAGTACACAATGTCTTCCACGTCTCTATGCTGAGGAAGTATATGGCGAACCCTTCGCATGTCCTTAACTTTGAGCCGTTGCAGCTTACTCCGAACATATCTTATGAGGAGAGACCAGTGCAGATCTTAGACAGGCAGGAGAAGAAGCTTCGGAACAAGCTTCGGAACAAGCTGGTTAAGCGAGTCAAAGCCAAATGGCTTAACCATTCTGAGGAGGAAGCTACGTAGGAGTCTGAGCCGGAGATGAGAGATCGTTACCCCGAGTTATTCGGTGAGTTTTAATTTCGAGGACGAAATATTTTTTTAGGGGGGAAGGATTGTAGAACCCGTAACTTAGACTACGTATAAGCCATGCATGATTCTAGTATTTAAATTAAAATGATTTTTATTGCATGAGTATTTAAATGCTTTTCCTTAATTTAATTATTTTATCATAGTAGTTTGAATTTTTATCATTTCAGTTAATTCAGTGAGGCTGGACTGGAGTTGGAGTTTAGAGATAAAATTTAAGATTTAGAAATCATTTCCAGAATTTATTTTAGCTAGCAAGTAAGTTAATTTAAGTTAATAAAGAATTTTAAGGAATTATTTAAGTTACTTGAGGTGAGTAGAAAATAAATTCATTTAAGATCTTTAATTAAGGGGTTAGTTCACTAAATTAATTAAATAATAGGTAAGGCTTTTAAGGGTTATAAATTTAGTAACAAAACAACATTTCCCTTCATTTTTAGTGATGATTTTCGGCCCCCCTTGGATGACTTAGCATGCCTTGCCACCTCACCACCTTTGACCCTTTCTTTGTATTTAATTAGTAGGATAATTCTTTTATTTTTGGGAGCACCATTTAATTAATGATCAACCTTATCCTCACCTAGTCTAGATGGTAATATGATCGGCCACCTCACCCCAGCAAGCACCAACAAATCATTTGATATCAAATAAGAATTCAAATTTCAAAAAGGGGAGACTTGGTCTTGCATGCATCCCACCTATATTGCACCCATCTCCCTCACTCTCCCAACCATCATTCTCCACCCCTCCATCACCGAAATTCAGAGGATTTTAGAGACAAAAATCGTGAGGTGCTAAGGGAAAAACAAGAGAGAAAAATCGAGAGCAAGAAAGGTAGAAAAGAAAGCGCTCCACCTCCTCCGCGCCGTATCGTCTGGTTCATTCGTTTTTCGTTCAAAACGAAATCAGGCATGCATATATTCTTCCTTGACTTTTCAATCAAGTCATACTATCATTATTTTTATGTTTCATGATCATCCTTTCATGTAAAAACCGAAACACACCAAGAAATTTCAAAAAATGTACATGCAGATTTTCGGCCCTCCCTTTTCAAGCTTCACGGTTTTCTTTTTTTTTTGGTGGTTTCAGGTATTGGTTCGATTCCAGGCTCCCAAGGCTGCTCCTAGACATGTACTAGGACATGTTAGGATCACATTTGTTTATTGGTTTGAGTCCCATGCTAGCCGTAATCAAGAAGAGGACAGCAACCTCCCATTTGGTGTCCACATGAGTTTCGAAAATTCAGTTTGTGGTCTAGGGGAAAGTTTCAGATCATGGCTGCCCAAAAGGCCTATAGCCATGGTTAGATCACTTCCCTAGCATTTCTAAGACGTGACTAAGTCGCCCTTTTGGTGGCTTGGTCCATGGTGTAACGGTTTTCAAATAAAACAACAAGAACAGCCCCTTCCCCTTTCGGCCCCTTCACTTTTCAGCTACTGTTGTTTCAATTTGTAGGGAAAGGTGTGGATCTTGGTTGGCCTCCGGCCCTTAGCCATGGTTCATATCATACCCCTAGATGTCTAGATCATGCCATGGTCAATCAAATGGCCACTGGAATGACGAGAGACAGCAAACAAAGAGACACACTTCCCACGCGCAGAATTGCACTCGGCCGGGACGTTTGGCTTGTTTCATGGTGTGGTTCGAATTGTGGCTGGCCTATAGCCCTTAGCCATGGTTCAAATCATTCCTTAGGATGTTGGTAAGAGGTTCTGGTCAGTGGTTCAAGCCCCAATGCCCATTAGCCTCGCAAACGATGCAAAGAAACCAAAGCACAGTTGCTGTATTTTTGGACAGCAACTTGCTGTGACGGTTCGGTGGCTCGTTTGAGTTCTTGGTGGCTTTTAGCCCATGGCTTTGGACTGGACAGTGCCTCATCGAGTTAGGAAGGTCAGGTTTTTAACCGTTTGTGATTCAGATCATTTTTGAGGTCGTACGAGAATTTACGGTGCGATGTGCCAAATTGACTCTCGAAAAAGCGTTTCATGTTTCGGCCTCCATTCACCTAAAATTCGACTTGCATCATTTTAGGAGCATTAATTCATCATTTTAAGCGTATTTTAATAATGACTATATGATGTTTCAGTGTTGGCTCGGGTTGGTTAGGAGTCATGATTAAATACGAAGTCGTTCGGTGTAATTGTCACATTTTTGAATGTTATTGCATAGTTCGGTCCCATAAATCTATTGCATATTTTTCATGGCATATTTAAGTTGCAGCGAGCCTGGGAGCGATCCAATCCAAGCAGTAAATTATTTCAGGATATTTAAATGTGCCATTTAATTATATTACGTGCATAAAATTATAAAATGTTCATTTTATAGATTATGAGATATTGCTTGTGGCCATTTCACTATCATGGGATTATTGCTAAATCCGGTCGCCAGTTACCGGTCAGTTCAGTTTGTACCACCCAGTATACTGTGGCATAGTCTGATCAGACGTTTACTATTTTACCCGGTCGCCAGTTACCGGTCATGGGAGCATTTTATTATCCGGTCGCCAGTTACCGGTCAGTTTTCAGTGCAGGGGCCACTTGCGTAGATCATAATCTCAACATAAAATTTATTACAGGCTATTTCAGTACAAGGCTCCAAGGATCAAACATTTTCACTATGACTTTCAGTTCAGTTATGCACGTATTATAATCGCCTATGTTATGTTATTTTCACATTGTGCCTCATGACATGATATTTTTACTCCCATGAAAATTTTACTATATTTACTCGTTATTTACTGATATATGCATGTTGAGTCTTTAGACTCACTAGACTTGATTGTTGTAGGTACTGTTGATGTCGGGGCTGAGGGCGGGGACCAGTGAGCTAGCTTGAGTCGTCAGTAGTGGAACCCGAGGACCTCATTTTAACATTTACCATTTTTATGCTCAAACTGTTTATCCGTTGTTGGATTATTCTTAAATTGTTCTTTTGCAAACAAATAATTTCTTCCGCTGCTATTTTTAACATTTAAACTTTATTTAACGATCTATTTTACGAATTAGGAATTTTACTTACTTTACAAAGAAAATTTTTAGTTTTTCCACAAATATTCAAACACGAATTTTCGGGCGGTTATATATGGACTTATTTGGTCCAATCCCTATCATGAGTTTAGGGGTAATGAAATATACCATAGTTGTTATTGATGATTTTTCTAGATTTACTTGGGTAATATTTCTTGCTGGAAAAGATCAAACCAGTAACCTCCTGATCAAGCTTCTGAAAAAGATTCAAAATGAAAAATCTTCTTCTATTATTAAAATCAGAAGTGATCAGGGTACTGAGTTCACTAACAAAATTCTTGAGATGTATTTAGATGAACAGAGAATTAATCATGAATATTCAGCTACCAGAATGCCTCAACAGAACGGAGTAGCTGAGAGGAGAAACAGAACTCTTAAAGAAGCTGCTAGAACAATGCAAGCAGATACAGATATCTCTCAAGCGCTTCTGGGCAGAAGCAATCAACACTGCATGTTACACGCAAAACAGAACAATGATCAACTAAAGGCATAATCAGAATCCTTGTGAGATGTGGAAAGGGAGTAAGACTAATATATCTTATTTCATGTGTTTGGTTGCAAATACTTTGTGCTCAATAATGGCAAAAATTATTTAACTGCATTTGATTCAAAATCAGATGCTGGACTATTTCTTGGTTACTCTGCTGTGAGCAAAGCTTTCAAAATCTTCAACAATAGAACTCTCAATGTTGAAGAATCGGTTCATGTTGTCTTTGATGAGGACAGTAGTGCTCCTGAAATATCTAATATGTCAAATTTGAGTAACAGGTTAAACAGGATTCACTTGGAACTGGATAGTGAAGATGTTGCAGAACCAAATATCAAAGATGTTCAAAATCCAGAACCAGACATTCCAATAGTGGAACCAGAAGTACAAACATTAGATTTACCAGTACCAGCAGAAGACACTCAAGAACCTACTACTGGTTCAGTTGAGATCAATCCAAATATATCAAACCAGGAAGAAATCCCTTTAAACCCTTTTGTTTGGATAAAATCTCATCCTCCATCTTTGGTTATCGGAAATACAGCAGCGCCCTTGAGAACCAAAAGGCAAATGATTAATGAATATATGCATGCTGCTTTTATTTCTTAGGATGAACCAAAGAAAATTGAAGAAGCTCTTCTGGATCCAAGTTGGATTGAAGCTATGCAAGAAGAAGTGAATCAATTCAAAAGAAATTAAGTTTGGTTTCTAGTACCTAGACCATCTCACCAAGATGTGATTGGAACCCGGTGGGTATTCAGAAAAAAACTAAATGAAGAAGGCACTGTGATTAGAAATAAAGCAAGACTGGTGGCTCAAGGTTTTAGACAAGAGGAAGGAATCGACTATGATGAAACCTACGCGCCAGTAGCAAGGCTCGAAGCTATCAGAATAATTTTGGTTTTTGCTGCTTTTAAGAATTTCAAAGTTTATCAAATGGATGTGAAGAGTGCCTTCCTAAATGGTCTATTACAAGGAGAGGTCTACGTTGAAAGCCTCCAGGTTTTATTGATCATTTTTTACCTCATCATGTATTCAAATTACACAAAGCCCTGTATGGTTTAAAACAAGCACCTAGAGCATGGTATGACACTTGTCACAATTTCTTATCAATCATGATTTTAAAATTGGCAAAATATACAAGACCTTGTTCACTCTAGTCAAGAATAAACATATTCTATTAGTGCAGATCTATGTTGATGACATTATTTTTGGGTCAACTAACCCCAAACTATGTGCAAAGTTGATGCAGGATCAATTCGAAATGACCATGATGGGAAAATTAACATTCTTCCTAGGATTGCAGATCAAACAACTTGATACTGGTATTTTCATAAATCAAGCCAAATATACTAAGGAGCTACTGAAAAAAGTTTGGTATGGAAGCATGCTCTGCTGCTTCCACTACAATGAGCTCATCTACCAAGCTTGATAAAGATGAAAGTGGAATTTCAGTAGAGGTAACTCAGTATCGTGGTCTCATTGGCTCACTATTGTATATTACTGCCAGTAGACCTGATATTCAATTTGCTGTCTGCATTTGTGCAAGATTTCAATCTAACCCCAAGCAATCTCATTACATTGCTGCAAAACGTATTTTGAAGTAAGTACTTAAAGGGAAATCAAAATGTCGGCTTATGGTATCACATTTATTCATCTTTCAATCTTATTGGATATTCATATGCTGATTATGCAGGTTGCAAACTAGACAGGAAAAGCACAAGTGGTTTTTGTCAATTCCTTGGTGATAGGCTGATCTCCTGGTTTAGTAAAAAGCAGACTTCCATAGCTACGTCTACTGCAAAAGCATAATACCTTGCTGCTGGAAGTTGCTGCTCTTAAATACTTTGGATACAACAACAACTCAAAGACTAAGGAATTCAAGCCTCATAATCACCTATCTTCTGTGACAATACCAGTGCCATGCAATCACGCAAAATCCAGTACTTCATTCCAAAACGAAGCACATCGACATCAGACATCATTTTATAAGAGATTGATAAAGATAAAAAATTGTATATTAATTAAATGTTTTATAATATAAATATATAGTTTTTGTTTTATTAAATGTTTAAATATTATATGTTTTATAATAAATTGTATAAAATATAAGTTGTTGTGTAATTATAAGTTTTAACTATTTTACAGGTTCGATAAAACAAGAATAACCTTGGCGTTGCAAATGGGATTAAGATGATTCTTGGACCTATAGAAAGTTGATTATAATATCTACAATATTGTTGACAAGCATGAGATAAAAATCCTCTCACAATTGGGATCAAATAAAGCAACAAAGAAAGTTACCAAAGGAGTGGCAGTTTTACCATGCTTTAGTATTTTGACCATATCTCTCAAATTACTTGGTCAAATATTCTGAAAAAAATACCACAACTAGACAACTCAATTATCCACATGTTTCTTTTTATGTGAAGAAGCAAATTTGGAGAAGAAGATTTTCAAAAGTGATGTGTAATATAATATTAGTTTCTTGGAACACCAATGAAGACTTATGTGTAAAAAATAATAATTTATTTGTGGTTGTCTCCCCAAATTTGGCTATAAATAGGGGTGCATTGTAATGTATTGAGATATCTCTCATTCTATGAACAAACCTTTGAGTTCATAATATTTCTCTCTATATTTTTCTTTTATTTCTTCATTTAAATATAATTAGCATGTTAATTTCATATTCAAAGTTTTACACTTTGAATAATGAATAGCTAACTTCCTAAAGTTGAGATGATAAGGTGAAACTCTTGGCATTATTATAAGGTTATTAAAAGGTAAGAATCTATGTTTTATATTATTTAATCATTATTTATTGTTTATGTTATATTTATTTCTTTAAGCATTTTTATACCCTACTTATAAGTGAGAGTTTGATTTATTGTTGCTACATGTTACACTAAATTCTTGGAACCATTTAAATGTTAGTTTGGTATTACCAACCATTTAAAGTGGATGCCTTGATTTATTATATATAAATTTATTATAATATTAAATTCTTGGAACCATTTAAATGTTAGTTTGGTTTTACCAACCATTTAACTTGGATTCCTTGATTTACTATATATAAATATATCATAATAATATTTTCTTGGTACCATTTAAATGTTAGTTTGGTTTTACTAACCATTTAAATCGGAACCTTGATTTAGTGTTTACAAATATATATATAGCACAATAAATACTTGACCACATTTATAAGTTTTGGTATATATTATATATTTATGAGATAATAATTATAACATAATATAAATATGATTATTTAATATATTGGAACCATTTTATTAAGTGGATTTCAATATTGTTCGTTAATGTTAACTTTATTAAAATATCAAGAGTGGATCCTTTAATCTCAACTACTTAAATTAAAATTTGAACAATTAAAATTTACCCATTAAATATTCAAACAATTAAGATTAAAAAGAAACAAAAACAAAAACAAAACAAAAAGATATTGTAGTGGACTTGTAATTATCCTTAGCTTTCCTATGGATACGATATTCGGACTCACTGAATTATATTACTTGTGGACAACCTGCTCTTGGGAGTGCAACAATCAAAGTCGCAACAAGTTTTTGGCGCCGTTTCCGGGGAAGTATAATTTAATTTCAAGTCTATTTAATATTGTTTATAGTTTATTTTTCTTTATTTGAATTTTTATTGCTTTTGTGTGTTTTTTTTCTTTTTCTTTTGCATTTGCATGAGCATTTGGTCACGTACACTTAGTGGTCGACTCATTCGAAATAACCCTTTATTTTCACGAAACATGGCGGAGGAACCCATCCAAGAAAATGAAGATGAAATTCAATCTCAACATGATCATGATAGACGAAGAACACTTAGAGATCACATGAATCCTACACGTACTAGTGCACCTTCATGTCTAGTTTTTCCCCTTGATGCATCTCATTTCAATTTTAAGCCTGGTATTATCCAACTTTTACCCAAGTTTCATGGCTTAGATTCTGAAAATCCATACATGCATTTACGAGAGTTTGAAGAAGTGTGCAACACATATAATGATCTAAATTGTAGCATGAACACCATTCGACTTAAGTTTTTTCCTTTTTCTTTAAAAGATAAAGCTAAAACTTGCTACAAAATCTTAGATCAGGATCCATTTGAACTTGGGATGAATTGCAACAACAATTTTTGAAAAAGTTTTTTCCATCTCATAGAACAAATTCTTTCAAAAGGCAAATCATCACTTTCACTCAAAAACAAGGAGAAACTTTTTATCAGTGTTGAGATAGATACAAAGAATTGATTAATCTTTGTCCACATCATGGTTTTGAAATTTGGAGAGTTGTTTCTCAATTTTATGAAGGCTTAACACCTAAAGATAGGCAAATGGTTGAATTTATGTGTAATGGAACATTTGAAGATAAAGATCCAAACGAAGCAATTGAGTATCTCGATTCATTAGCTGAAAATGCTCAAAATTGGGATACTATAGGTACAATTGAACTATCAAACAAGATTCAATCTCCTACATCTGGTGGAGGTATGTACACTCTCAAAGATGAACATGATCTTCAAGCTAGATTTACCTCTTTGGCAAGATAAGTTGAGGCACTTGAATTGAAAAATAATGGTCAATTAAAATCTGTTCAAGAAATTGTGTGTCACATCTGTGATACAAGTGATCATTTTACAAAAGATTGTCCCACTTTGCCCTCTTTTAAAGAATGTCTCTATGAACAAGCCAATGTTTTGAACAATTTCAAAGGCCAAATTTTGAACCATTTTCTAAAAATTACAATCCAGGTTGGCGAAATCATCCAAATTTTAGTTGGAGGAATGATAATGCTGCACAATTTTCACAACCACATTTCCAAAATCAACAAAATTTTCAAAATTATGCACCTTATGTTCCTCTACCTAATAGAAATTTGGAAGATATATTGAATTCTTTCATTGCAAAGCAAGAGTCTATCAATACTCAAACTGCTACAAACCATGACAGATTTGAAAGATACTCTTACTAAATTTGCATCTGCACCTAATGTTCATGAAAAAGGTAAATTTCCTTCACAACCTCTGCCTAATCCCAAGGATCATCATTCACAAACTGGAACTTCTGGAACTCAACCGATGGATCAGGTAAAATCTGTTATTACCCTTCGAAGTGGTAAGGTTGTTGAAAAATCCATTCTTGAACCTTGTGAAGATGATGATAAATCAACTTCAAAGGGTAAGGAAGTGGAACCCATAACTTCCGAAGAGGAGGTTCAACAGACAGTGTCACCACCATTCCCTCATGCATTGAAAAATACAAAAAAATCAAATTTGAATTCTGATATATATGATATTTTTAAACAATTAAAAGTTAATATTCCTTTAAGATGCAATAAAACAGGTACTATCATATGCAAAGTTTTTGAAAGACTTGTGCACTGTGAAAAGAAAATTGAATGTGAAAAAGAAAGCATTTTTAGCCGAACAAGTAAGTGCAATCATTCAAAATAATAATACTTTGAAATACAAAGACCCTGGTTGTCCTACTATTTCATGTATTATTGGAGAACGAAAGATTAAAAAAGCCTTGCTTGATCTTGGAGCTAGTGTTAATTTACTTCCATATTCAGTTTATCAAGAACTCAATCTAGGCGAGTTAAAACCTACTTCAATAACACTTTTACTTGCCGATAGATCTGTTAAGGTGCCAAGAGGTATGGTAGAAGACGTATTGGTCCAAGTTGATAACTTTGTATATCCTGTCGATTTCATAGTTTTAGATACACAACCTATCGAAGCTTGTAATGCAATTCCTGTAATTCTGGGTCGTCCATTTTTAGCAACTTCTAATGCTCTTTTAAATTGCAGGAATGAATAATGAAGTTGTCATTTGGTAACATGACCTTGGAGCTCAATGTTTTTAATCTTTGTAAGCAACCACATGACAAAGGAGATGAAAGTGAAGATGAAAATCTTATTGAAACTCTTGTGGAAGAAAACATTCAAGAAGGGAGTACTCGTGACCAATTAAATATTTGTTCAATTGAAACGGTTAAAGAAAATATTGAAATTGATCTTGATGATTTTATCAGGTATCACTCGTTACCAGGATCAGAGAAAGAATTTGATGCAAAATATGAGAACAAAGACGAACCACCCATATTGGAGTTAAAACCCTTGCCAGAAGAATTGAAGTATGCATTTCTTGGAGAAGATGAAACATATCCGGTGGTAATTTCTTCCAAACTAGAAAGTGATCAAGAAGGTAAATTAGTTGATATGCTTAAAAGACATAAAAATGCAATTGGTTGGACACTAAAAGATCTCAAGGGCATTAATCCACTAATTTGCACACACAAAATTCATTTAGAAGAAAATGCTAAAACATCTCAACAACCACAAAGGAGATTAAATCCACACATGAAAGATGTTGTGAAAACTGAAGTTCTCAAACTACTTGATGTTGGGATTATCTACCCTATTTCTGATAGTAAGTGGGTAAGCCCAACACAAGTAGTTCCAAAAAAATCTGGCATCACAGTGATAAAAAATGAAAAAGGTGAATTGTTAACAAGTCGAGTCCCATCTAGTTGGCGGATGTGTATTGATTATAGAAAATTAAATGACGCCACTAGAAAAGATCATTTTCCATTACCATTTTGGATCAAATTTTAGAAAGAGTAGCAGGTCATCCATACTACTGTTTTCTTGATGGATATTCTGGTTATTATCAAATTCCCATTGCACTCGAAGATCAAGATAAAACTACATTCACAGGTCCTTTTGGAATATTGCATTTAGAAGGATGCCATTTGGATTATGCAATACCCCAGCAACATTTCAAAGATGTATGCTAAGCATTTTTTGCGACATGGTTGAAAATTGTTTGGAAATTTTCATGGATGATTTAACTGTCTTTGGGAATACATTTGATAATTGTCTTGAAAATTTGGAAAAAGTTTTAAAAAGATGCGACGAAAAAGGTCTTATTTTACATTGGGAAAAATGTCATTACATGATTACTTCTGGAACTGTTTTGGGACATGTCGTGTCATCTCATGGAATTGAAGTTGATAAAGCAAAAGTTGATGTCATTGCCAATTTACCCCCTCCAAAAACCATTAAAGAAATTCGCTTATTTTTGGGACATGCTGGATTTTATAGGAGGTTTATAAAGGTACTTTAGTTTAATCTCTAAACCATTTGTAACCTCTTAACAAAAGACAGTGCATTTGAGTGGACTCAAGAATGTCAAAATGCTTTTGATAAAATCATTCGACATTTAACATCAGCTCCTATCATGCAACCTCCTGATTGGTCTTTACCATTTGAAATCATGTGCGACGCGAGTGATTATGCAGTCAGTGCAGTACTAGGTCAAAGAAGAAACGGTAAGCCTTATGTGATATATTATGCAAGTAGAACTTTAAACAATGCTCAAATAAATTACTCCACAACTGAAAAAGAACTACTTGCTGTAATATTTGCATTAGATAAATTTCGTTCTTATTTGATTGGATCAACGACTATTGTGTTTACTGATCATTCTGCTATTAGATATTTGTTGACGAAACAGGATGCAAAGCCACGACTGATACGATGGATTTTGTTACTCCAAGAATTTGACATTGTGATCAAAGATAAAAAAAGGAACCGAGAATGTCGTAGCCGATCATTTATCGAGACTAGTAACAGGATCATCTTGTGAAATGACACCAATTAAGGATAATTTTCCTGATGAACATCTATTTTCAGTTACTACTACACCTTGGTTTGCTAACATAGTAAATTTTCTTGTGACAGGAAAAATGCCACCGCAATGGAGTTCTCAAGATAAAAGAAAATATTTGAATGAGGTAAAAAACTTTTATTGGGATGATTCGTATCTGTTCAAGTATTGTCCGGATCAAATTTTTCGACGTTGCATACCCGAAAATGAGGTAAGTAGTGTCATTAAATTTTGTCATTCAGAAGCATGCGGAGGACATTTTTCTTCAAAGAAAACGGCTGCAAAAATCTTGCAGTGTGGATTTTATTGGCCCACTTTGTTTAAAGACACCCACGAAATCTGCAAGATCTGTGAAAATTGTCAAAAATTGGGTGCGATTTCAAAAAGAAACATGATGCCTTTGAATCCTATCATTGAAATTGAAATTTTTGACTGTTGGGGAATTGATTTTATGGGACCTTTTCCACCGTCGTTTGGATACTTGTATATTTTAGTTGCAGTTGATTATGTTTTCAAATGGATAGAGGCAATTCCATGTCGAACAAATGATCATAAAATCGTCATCAAATTTTTGAAAGAAATTATTTTTAGTAGATTCGGAATTCCTCGAGCTATGATAAGTGATGAGGGAACTCACTTTGTTAATAAACCATTTGCTTCATTAATGAAAAAATATAGTATTACTCACAAAGTAACTACTCCTTATCATCCTCAAACAAATGGACAAGTTGAATTAGCTAATAGGGAGATAAAGCAAATTTTGGAAAAAACTGTTAACTCAAATAGAAAAGATTGGTCTCTGCGACTTAATGATGCACTTTGGGCATATCGAACAGCTTTTAAAACATCATTGAATATGTCTCCCTATAGGTTGATTTATGGAAAACATTGTCATTTGCATGTGGAATTGGAACATAAAGCTTATTGGGCGATCAAAACTTTAAATTCAAGCATGGATGATGTCAACAAATTGCGTAAATTGCAACTTAATGAACTTGATGAACTCAGAAATGACGCGTATGAGAATTCAAGGATTTATAAAGCAAAAATCAAATCATTTCATGATAAAACTATTCTTAGAAAATCTTTTGAGATTGGTAAAAAAGTTTTGCTTTATAATTCTCGACTTCACATATTCCCAGGAAAATTACGATCAAGATGGACAGGCCCATATGTTGTAAAGTATGTGTATCCTTATGGAGTTGTGGATATTGAAAATCCTAAAAATGGCGATGTTTTTAAAGTGAATGGACAAAGGCTTAAACCATTTTTGGAAAATGAAATCTTTCAAGAAGAGTTTATTTCCCTTTCTGATCCTTAAATTTTTATGTTGCATTTAATTTTGTTTGTTTTTATTTCAGGTTTCCTTAATCTTTTTATTTTCCCGGTTAAATGGCGGATAACGGTACTCCGTGACTCTCATAGTCGGTTAAATCAGTTTCCCACAATTGCTGATACAAAAATAAAAAAAATCATTTCTTTTCTTTTCAAAATGGATGAAATTCTCTCAAAAATTTGTAAATATTTTCCCTCTGTTTCTGAAAATGTTCTAAGAAAAATTTATGAAGTAAAGTGTGAACGATTGAGATTGCTAATGCAAAAAGGAATTCCAGAAGATATTCGTCTTGTAATAGAAGCTAAGGTCCGATTAGGAGGAGAAGTTCCACAATCTTTGCTCATTCGATATTTGCCTGGATTAGGAAAAAGCACTTATGCGAAAAAACGAAGGGCCAAAAGTTTAGGGGTTTGTCATAAGTGTGCGAGATGGACTTGTGACAAACGATGCAGATCTTTGGGATGTGTTTCCAATAACAGAGAAGATAAAATTGGTTTCATTAAGAATGGACTGAGTAAGGAGTCTTTAGATAACATCTTATTGACTCTTGAGACGCATTATAGTGGACATGTGCATATTGAACTTCTCTGTTTATGAAAACAATTCCAAGATGAGCGTCATAGTCTTGGGAATCCTACTAAAAAAAATCATGTTTGCCAATTTATAAGAAAATTGGATGGGAAGCATATCCTCGACTCATAGAAGGCGTTGAAGCCTTTTCTGGACGTAAAACCAGAGGAAAATTAAAAAAAAAGAAATTAAAAACATGGCTGGATCCTCTGCACAAACATTGAAAAATATTTGTGTATTTTGTGGGTCGAGTCCTGGAAAAAATGAAGTGTTTGTAGAAGCAGCGAATAATCTTGGAAAGATATTGGCTGAGAGAAAAATTCACTTGGTATATGGGGGAGGTAATATTGGGTTAATGAGATCTGTTTCAACATCTGCTCATCTTGGAGGTAGTCAGGTTTTGGGTATTATTCCTACAGCTTTAGCTGAAGGAAATATTACAGGTGTTACGATTGGGGAAGAATTAAAAGTTTCTTCTATGTATGAAAGAATCACTCAAATGATTGAAAATTCTGATGCTTTTATCGCACTACCAGGTGGTTTTGGTACATTAGAAGAAATTTTTCACACTGTTTCTTGGGCACAACTTAATATCCATAATAAACCCGTGGGCTTGTTGAATATCAATAATTAATTATGACAGTTTGTTGACATTTCTTGATAAAGCTGTGGAACAGAATTTCATTTCAGAAAATTCACGACGGATGCTCATCTGTGCTTCGACTGCCGACCAATTAATTGATGATTTGGAAGCTTTTGTTCATAAGCCTGATCCGATGATAGAAAATATCAATTGGTCGCAATCAAGCAGTAAGAAAAGGAAGTTGGATCATTGATTCAAAAGTCGTGGATTGGTTTGCGTTTGTTTCAGTTTGTTATCTTCAATAAAATTCCAGGTGATATCTCTTTCATTATGTACTCTTTATTAATAGCTATTTTGACATTAGGGACAATGTCATATTCTGATTGGGGGGAGAACAAATTTAAAAAAAAAACAAATTTAAAAAAAATAATTAAATATTATTTTAAAATAAAACCATGTTTATTGTTTGTACCTTAGTAATTTTTGCAAAAATGTCATACTTTACATATTTGAAAAATTTAAATTAGAACATGTATTAATCTATTTAAGAATGTTTAAATTTTTATTTGAAAAAAGGTCATTTTTAATATTCTGATCAATATAAAAATATGATTTATGAAATCTTTTTGAGTGATTAACCATTGTGCTAAAATTAGGTATTAAAGTATATGGCCCAAGATATACCTTATAAGAGTGCCTAAAATTTTAAACTCACACATATTTTGTGAGTGAGTGGAGAGGACTGAGAAAACAACTTTCGAGCCTTTATTGATAATGAGAGAGACTATCTATTGTTTAGATCTTGAGTTCTTATTTTGAAAAAAAAAATGATATTTCCTGAAAAAAAAAGAGGAGAAAAAAAAAAGATATTGAAGATCTAAGTAATTTTTAAGTTATATGCTACGACCCATATATCTCTCATAAAAAAAAAGAGAGAGAAAATTATTGTACAAATTAAATAAATATGTGGTCAAGAAGCATAAACTTAGTCTGATTCCATGATGTTATGAAAAAAAAATAATAATAATAAATATTATCAGGAAAAAAAAATATAATAAGAACAACTAGATTTTGAATCAATCGATTTTCTATCTTTTGATTAGTTTGGCTCGTTTGTCTGTCTGCATTCTGTAAACCATTTCCTTGAGCATTTATCTGTATTCCAACTCCATGAAAGAAATCGTTTCCATAAATTTGAAACATTTATTAACCTGTGAGGATATGGAGTTGAGACTCTTACTAGAAATTTCTAAAGGCCGTATACATTTAACTACCTAAAATAAGCTTTGAATTGATCATCTCAAATTATTTCACAAATTATAATTATGATGATCTTGATATAACTTTGACAGTTTTCAAATTTAATTTTAACACTTAGATAGTTTTGATTACATTTCTAATTAAATTAATCAATATGTTTTGTATTGCTATTAACGCTTAAATTGCTAGGGACTAGCAATAAGCTGGTTGGAGAGTGTGATAAAGATAAAAAATTGTATATTAATTAAATGTTTTATAATATAAATATATAGTTTTTGTTTTATTAAATGTTTAAATATTATATGTTTTATAATAAATTGTATAAAATATAAGTTGTTGTGTAATTATAAGTTTTTACTATTTTTACAGGTTCGATAAAACAAGAATAACATTGACGTTGCAAATGAGATTAAGATGATTCTTGGACCTGTAGAAAGTCGATTATAATATCTACAATATTGTTGACAAGCATGAGATAAAAATCCTCTCACAATTGAGATCAAATAAAGCAACAAAGAAAGTTACCAAAGGACTGACAGTTTTACCATGTTCTAGTATTTTGACCATATCTCTCAAATTACTTGGTCAAATATTCTGAAAAAAATACCACAACTAGACAACTCAATTATCCACATGTTTCTTTTTATGTGAAGAAGCAAATTCGGAGAAGAAGATTTTCAAAAGTGATGTGTAATATAATATTAATTTCTTGGAACACCAATGAAGACTTATGTGTAAAAAATAATATTTTATTTGTGGTTGTCTCCCCAAATTTGGCTATAAATAGGGGTGCATTGTAATGTATTGAGATATCCCTCATTCTATGAACAAACCTTTGAGTTCATAATATTTCTCTCTATATTTTTCTTTTATTTTTTCATTTAAATATAATTAGCATGTTAATTTCATATTCAAAGTTTTACACTTTGAATAATGAATAGCTAACTTCCTAAAGTTGAGATGATAAGGTGAAACTCTTGGCATGATAATAAGGTTATTAAAAGGTAAGAATCTATGTTTTATATTATTTAATCATTATTTATTGTTTATGTTATATTTATTTCTTTAAGCATTTTTATACCCTACTTATAAGTGGGAGTTTTGATTTACTGTTGCTATATGTTACACTAAATTCTTGGAACCATTTAAATGTTAGTTTGGTATTACCAACCATTTAAAGTGGATGCCTTGATTTATTATATATAAATATATTATAATATTAAATTCTTGGAACCATTTAAATGTTAGTTTGGTTTTACCAACCATTTAACTTGGATTCCTTGATTTACTATATATAAATATATCATATTAATATTTTCTTGGTACCATTTAATGTTAGTTTGGTTTTACCAACCATTTAAATCGGAACCTTGATTTAGTGTTTACAAATATATATATAGCACAATAAATACTTGACCACATTTATAAGTTTTGGTATATATTATATATTTATGAGATAATAATTTATAACATAATATAAATATGATTATTTAATATATTGGAGCCATTTTATTAGTGGATTTCAATATTGTTCGTTAATGTTAACTTTATTAAAATACCAAGAGTGGATCCTTTAATCTCAACTACTTAAATTAAAATTTGAACAAGTAAAATTTACCCATTAAATATTCAAACAATTAAAATTAAAAAGAAACAAAAAAAAAAACAAAACAAAAAGACATTGTAGTGGACTTGTAATTACCTTAGCTTCCCTGTGGATACGATATTCGGACTCACCGAATTATATTACTTGTGGACAACCTGCTCTTGGGAGTGCAACAATCAAAGTCGCAACAGAGATCATGTGCAGAAGAAGGACATTCGTCTGGAATATGTCTTTACTGATTTACAAGCAGCAGATATCTTTACTAAACCTTTGCTTGAGAATAAGTTTTCTTACTTTCGAAATATATTGGGATTAATTGATTTAACTTGATTTCATTAATGTTATTATCTGGTTAATTATTATCGATTTTGTGTTAACTCTGTTCTCTTTGCAGAAGAATATAAAGACAATTTAAGATAAATACTGTTATTTCATCTTGAATGTAATCGAGATCAGGTTACACTACACAATCAGTATCTATAGAATCTTTCTACTCAGTAATCCAGTTATTCAACTCATGACTCCTAATTTGGTTAAAGGACTATGTGCTGAAAATATTATCGAGTAGATACCACTCCTTCCAGAGCATCATCTGAAGCAGTACCCTTTCAGTAGCCAGCTCAGAGACTTGATCAACTTGAAATTCACGTTTTTACTTTCTTGCTCTTGCTCTTTGAGCAGTAGTAGAAGCCAAACCATTCTGATACACATTCTGCAGCTCCTGCACTTTGAACCATACGGACATGACCTTTATCCCGACATACTCCTCTATGGTTTTCTTCAAAGCTTCCAGATGTGGAAGTGTCTCCGGTGTTACCAAAACATGAGTGCTGCTACAAGCATCAGAATTGCTTGAGTTCGACATATCGAATTACTGTTTTCTTAACACTTGTTGTCGTATTATTTATAGATAGGTTGCATATTAATGGTGAAGAAGTTGAAAAGTTTCAAGTCAACCGAACCGTTCTACTGAATTACACAGACTGAGTTTTTCTTACTCAATTTTTATTATTATCATTTATTCAATGAAAGCAGTAGATAAAAAAAACATGTCAAAATGAGACTTTTCATTCATAAAACCAGAAGCATTACATTGAGTTTATCTACTACATTTATTGATATCAGCAGCTTGAAGTACTTCTATGTTGCAAAGTACTTCAACATGAACTTATCTAAGGACTGCTGGGACCCCAACTCTCTCGCTTTGCGTGATCATGGTTGGTGAAGAGGATTATCCCTCAGCTTAGTCCTAACAAGAACAAACAATCTAACTGATTGTTCATATTAATAAACTGAGGATTTTCTTTCTAGTCTTCATATCTTGAAAAAGGATGTCTTCAAACATCTGCTTACGATAGGCTGTAATTTGTCTTTGGAATTCCTCTGCTGATTCTGACTCTGGAAAAGACTCCGAGAGATCACTTGCACTTATCATTTGTGTTGGTTTGATGAAAAGATTGAATGATTTAGTTTGTGAATTTGCACGTAATTTTATAGAGTCTTGGGAAGCTGAAGAGACGGCGATTTGACTATACGAATATAAAGATTAATCTATCTTTTCCTAAGAAACCGTATTGTCGCATTTATTAATTGCATGAATTTAGGGGGAACAATATCGTTTTTCAGACTGTCACTTTTATACCCTATCAGAAGCAGAAAGGATGTTTGTCTTTTTCATAAAACAAGTGTCTACTGGTTTTTGTATTAATCTGCTGAAAATATTTCAGCATCCTATGACTTCCAGTAGATATTATCATAAAACGACAAACCCTCTTCTGGTCTTTTTCAGTAACCATCTGGACAGCCCGCTCTTTTATTATTACTTTTCAAATTTTGAAATAATTAGTGTCTCTCTGACATGCTCTACATGAATTTTCTCATACTCAACCGTAAACATAATGAAACGTGTCTTTGTGTTTACATTGACGGCTGTACATTCTCTTTTGAATATTAACCGCTCTTTTCACTCCTTTTCACCTTTTACTTTTCCAGAATCTTACTCTCTAACTATTGCTTTCTTTCGAAATCATGATTACACAATCTACTTCGAAGCTACTCTCTTTACATGCAACGAAATGGCTGGAGCTTATATTCTAAATTCTTATTAAGTCAACTTTGCATCAACTTTGTATAAAATCTGGACTTTGAAAGTTTCTAGAAGCACTCGCTGTTATCTACAAGACCGCACTTTTGGAATTCTTCGCCAAAGCAACTGTTCAAGATGGGAATATTGTTTATTCTCAGGGGGACGCATCTATTACTATTGATGCTACAGTGCTAGGTTCAACTTTCTTTCTTCCAATCTCAGGCACCTCTGATCTGTCAGGAATTTCGAAGGAAGAAATGTCCATTGCCCTCTCTACCTTCTCAGCTTCTGGAGAGGAACTTTCTCCCTCTTCCTTCAAGAAGCTTCTGAAAATGGAGTACCAAATACTCGCTTTGGTACTTTTGATCGATTAACCAAAGAAGCTTCTTCCTTCAAGAAGCTTCTTCCTTCAAGAAGCTGGTACTTTTGATCGATTAACCAAAGAAAAAGTTCAGGTGATGGTAGCAATCACTTCTGAGATCAAGGTAGATTGGAGTTTGTTTCTATTCAAAATCAAGAGAGAAATGATTTCAAGAAAAAAGACTGGGTTTGCTGTTCAAATTAGCCAGATGTTGAAGGATGCTGGTTTTCCGTTCACCACTGAACATGATTCTTCTTTTGTTACTATGGCAAACGCTGATAACGTGCTTGTTCTTCGACTTAAGCCAACTGTGGCTTAATTTGTTTCAATGAAAAAGAAGATTGGGGATGCCCAAGCCGAAGGTCTAGCTGTTCAAAATAAAATCAAAAGAAAAAGAGTAATTGTCTTGACTGATTCAGAGAACACTGTATCTGAAGAATCAGCTGCACCTACTGCTGCTTCCATTCCAGTAGCAACTCCGAACAAAAAGAAGCCCCGAACTACCATCCGCATCCAGAAAACAACAGTCATTGCTGATTTGGATACTGTCTCGTTGAGACAAGTATTTCCAGCTGTCAACTCACCCAAACCCAAGTCTGTTTCAGATCCAGCAGTCACTATTGCTGTCTCACAACCAACTGATATCACCTCTGTCATCGCACCAGTAGATGCTCTTGTTTCATCAACATCAACTTCAGTGTCTACTCTCAGACCTGTTACTGGAGTTGTTTTTCGAGATTCACTATCCGGATCCTCCACTACTCGATCTGTGCTGCCTTCTCCTACTGGAAAAGGAAAAGGGAAGTTATTTGAAAAACCCCAACGCCAATGCACCAAAACATAGTACAAACTGGCATTGAACTCCACTTCAGGAGATTGAAAACTCTGCCAAGGAAAATTTGTTATTTTTTGATGAATGGCTGAAGATGAGAGTTTTTCATACTATCACTTATTTACGTACTAAAAACACATTGGGACGCATGATGAAGCATGAGAAGAATGTTTTTGCTACTGCAAAAGCCAAAAATGTTATTGAGGCAATGAATCGAAGGAACTACATCCTTGATCAATTAAGGCAGAAGGAAATGGACTCTGTGTTGTCAACACTAAAGTCTAATTTTGATCCAATGAGTCCTACTGCTTCTCATGATCAGGATATTATCAAGCTTATCTATGATAAATTGAATTTTTTGATTGAACAGATTCACACTCAAGAGCAGGCTTTTGCTAAGCCTCTTTCATACAGATTAGGCCTGGTTCCTGAACTTTTACAGATACAGCTAGTTGAGGAAAGGACCACAGCTCCCATAAACGCAAAAGTCTCAAGTACTACTGCATTACCAGAACTGCCTACTCGATCATCGTCATTGATCTCTGTTCAAGAGCTGGCCTCGGTGGATGAGGTCATTCAGTCCATTGTTCCTACTGCTGCTCCACCTCAATCAAATCAGGATGTGTTCTCCTCAGAACCATCACCCGAAACCCAACCCATGGAAGCTTCAGATGATCATCCTTTACCAAATCTTGAGAAATTTTCTGCTGAACATCAAGCAGAAATGTCAGCTCTCCTGCATAGGTCATCTGAACTCACCTCCTCGGAGCAACCACTGGAAACTACTGAAAATGTTCACCACGACGAGAATGTTGCTTATGAATAAATTAATAATCTTGAAGTCACTTCTCCTGCTCCATCTGCTGCTGAAGAAACTATTTCAACACAAATCTCTCCTACTGCTCTAGAAGAAATCTCTGTTGAACCTGATTCTTCTACTGCTCTGCTGGACACAATTCTTCCTACTGCTCCTCAACAGTTTCCAGTCTCTACTGCATTGGTTGTATCTGTTTCTGACTCTGCTGCTCATATTGCCCATGTTGCCGAAATCAGGCAGCGTATGCTCACCAAAACTCCTTCTCCGGAACTAGAAATATTTAACATGGAATCTAAGATAGAAGCTCTGCAAAGAAATCTCAACAATCTATCGAAGATGGTAAAGCAAATCTCGCGTGAACATGCTGCAGAAGTGAGTGGTGCACAGTTTTTCTGAGACCGTATCTCTAAAGAGATATTTCGCACGATGGAATCTGTTAACAAAATGCATGCTGAGACAAATGTTTTTGGACAGGCTGTTTCCAGAAGTCAATGTGCTATGATGCTCGGAAAAACTGACATTCTCCAACGACTCACCGACCATTATGATGTTATCCGTTCAGTTTCTATTTCAATGGAGTCTATGGATGCCAAGATTGAGTCTCAATCTCAATCTCTTAATACTCTAAGTGAACAAGTATCTCATCATACACCATATTTGGAGATGCTCGACAACGGAATAATGAATCTCTCTGGGCATATGGACTACTTAATTGCTCAAGTCATGGCCGTTGATGCCAAAAAGGGGGAAGAAGCACAACCAGAAGATAGAAGAACTGGAGACTTGGCAGAATTCTCTGCCAGAAGAAATCTTAATGCTGATACTCAGGTTGTTGAAATTATTTTCAGAGACATTGGCAATGATAACTAAAATATTTTTTGTTTTAGTATCTTAATATATTTTGTTGTTTTAGTATCTCTCATGGAGTACCAAATACTCGCTGATATTGTGGCAAAGGCACTACTTGTGAAAGCTGGTACTTTTGATCGATTAACCAAAGAAAAAGTTCAGGTGATGGTAGCAATCACTTCTGAGATCAAGGTAGATTGGAGTTTGTTTCTATTCAAAATCATGAGAGAAATGATTTCAAGAAAAAAGACTGGGTTTGCTGTTCAAATTAGCCAGATGTTGAAGGATGCTGGTTTTCCGTTCACCACTGAACATGATTCTTCTTTTGTTACTATGGCAAACGCTGATAACGTGCTTGCTCTTCGACTTAAGCCAACTGTGGCTGAATTTGTTTCAATGAAAAAGGAGATTGGGGATGCCCAAGCCGAAGGTCTAGCTGTTCAAAATAAAATCAAAAGAAAAAGAGTAATTGTCTTGACTGATTCAGAGAACACTGTATCTGAAGAATCAGCTGCACCTACTGCTGCTTCCATTCCAGTAGCAACTCCGAACAAAAAGAAGCCCCGAACTACCATCCGCATCCAGAAAACAACAGTCATTGCTGATTTGGATACTGTCTCGTTGAGACAAGTATTTCCAGTTGTCAACTCACCCAAACCCAAGTCTGTTTCAGATCCAGCAGTCACTATTGCTGTCTCACAACCAACTGATATCATCTCTATCATCGCACCAGTAGATGCTCTTGTTTCATCAACATCAACTTCAGTGTCTACTCTCAGACCTGTTACTGGAGTTGTTTTTCGAGATTCACTATCCGGATCCTCCACTACTCGATCTGTGCTGCCTTCTCCTACTGGAAAAGGAAAAGGGAAGTTATTTGAAAAACCCCAACGCCAATGCACCAAAACACAGTACAAACTGGCATTGAACTCCACTTCAGGAGATTGAAAACTCTGCCAAGGAAAATTTGTTATTTTTTGATGAATGGCTGAAGATGAGAGTTTTTCATACTATCACTTATTTACGTACTAAAAACACATTGGGACGCATGATGAAGCATGAGAAGAATGTTTTTGCTACTGCAAAAGCCAAAAATGTTATTGAGGCAATGAATCGAAGGAACTACATCCTTGATCAATTAAGGCAGAAGGAAATGGACTCTGTGTTGTCAACACTAAAGTCTAATTTTGATCCAATGAGTCCTACTGCTTCTCATGATCAGGATATTATCAAGCTTATCTATGATAAATTGAATTTGTTGATTGAACAGATTCACACTCAAGAGCAGGCTTTTGCTAAGCCTCTTTCATACAGATTAGGCCTGGTTCCTGAACTTTTACAGATACAGCTAGTTGAGGAAAGGACCACAGCTCCCATAAACGCAAAAGTCTCAAGTACTACTGCATTACCAGAACTGACTACTCGATCATCGTCATTGATCTCTGTTCAAGAGCTGGCCTCGGTGGATGAGGTCATTCAGTCCATTGTTCCTACTGCTGCTCCACCTCAATCAAATCAGGATGTGTTCTCCTCAGAACCATCACCCGAAACCCAACCCATGGAAGCTTCAGATGATCATCCTTTACCAAATCTTGAGAAATTTTTTGCTGAACATCAAGCAGAAATGTCAGCTCTCCTGCATAGGTCATCTGAACTCACCTCCTCGGAGCAACCACTGGAAACTACTGAAAATGTTCACCACGACGAGAATGTTGCTTATGAATAAATTAATAATCTTGAAGTCACTTCTCCTGCTCCATCTGCTGCTGAAGAAACTATTTCAACACAAATCTCTCCTACTGCTCTAGAAGAAATCTCTGTTGAACCTGATTCTTCTACTGCTCTGCTGGACACAATTCTTCCTACTGCTCCTCAACAGTTTCCAGTCTCTACTGCATTGGTTGTATCTGTTTCTGACTCTGCTGCTCATATTGCCCATGTTGCCGAAATTAGGCAGCGTATGCTCACCAAAACTCCTTCTCCGGAACTAGAAATATTTAACATGGAATCTGAGATAGAAGCTCTGCAAAGAAATCTCAACAATCTATCGAAGATGGTAAAGCAAATCTCGCGTGAACATGCTGCAGAAGTGAGTGGTGCACAGTTTTTCTGAGACCGTATCTCTAAAGAGATATTTCGCACGATGGAATCTGTTAACAAAATGCATGCTGAGACAAATGTTTTTTGGACAGGCTATAATGCTCGGAAAAACTGACATTCTCCAACGACTCACCGACCATTATGATGTTATCCGTTCAGTTTCTATTTCAATGGAGTCTATGGATGCCAAGATTGAGTCTCAATCCCAATCTCTAATACTCTAAGTGAACAAGTATCTCATCATACACCATATTTGGAGATGCTCGACAACGGAATAATGAATCTCTCTGGGCATATGGACTACTTAATTGCTCAAGTCATGGCCGTTGATGCCAAAAAGGGGGAAGAAGCACAACCAGAAGATAGAAGAACTGGAGACTTGGCAGAATTCTCTGCCAGAAGAAATCTTAATGCTGATACTCAGGTTGTTGAAATTATTTTCAGAGACATTGGCAATGATAACTAAAATATTTTTTGTTTTAGTATCTTAATATATTTTGTTGTTTTATATTGCCGTTATCTATCTTTGCTTACATCCAGGTTTTGGCATCACCACAAAGGGGTAAATTGTTAGGCCTAAATTTATTGTGGCAATACGAATAAAAACCGGCAGGCTGTTAGTTAAAATTAGTATAAAATATAAAAGCAGGACTAATTTTTCAGAACTTAGATAACGAGAAGCAGAACCGAGTCTGGACTTAGGATAACTTGACGTCTTCTATGCTAACGGAAGTAGTCTTAAATGTTACAGTTACCCAAGCGAGGAAGCTTTCACTAATCTTGAAGTTCCCTTGAATTTGACAATTGAAATGCGGTATTAAGGACTTGCAACCTGAGAACACTTGGGAAGATTTGAGAATGCGGCTCTGTTGCACCAATATTCGGACGGAGTCAGGTGCAGGGTGTTTCTGGGCACGTTGGTGAGGTCCGCCCAGCAATGGTTTAATACCCTGCAGCCCAACTCCATACAGTCGTTCGAGGATTTCTCTGCAGCCTTCTTGCAACCGATTTGCCAGCAGCAAGAGGCATCAAAAGAACTATTTGAGTCTATTTGTGATGAAACAGCAAGAGGCTGAAACGTTGCGGGAGTTTGTCCAGCGCTTCAACACTGCAGCGCTAGAAATACCAGCGGCTACCACTGACATCATGATAAGCGCCTTTACCCAAGGGCTGAGGGGGGGAGAATTCTTCAAATCGCTGGTCAAGAAGCCTCTGTCGAGCTATGATGACTTGTTAGCTCGGGCGGAGAAATATGTAAACTTGGAGGATGCTCAACGATACAGGAGGATGGAAAACCGGCCCGGAGGAAGTAGGGTGGAGGGAGCCTAGAGAGGTGGAAAGAAGAGGGGTGCAGGGGAAAGAGATGAGGACAGAACCAAAGGTAGAGGACAATTCTCATCACATGTTCCTCTGAATAGGAGTCGGGATAAGGTGATGGAGGTGAGGGAGTCGGGGGAGAGGGGGGAGAAGTCACAGAGGGTTGAGAGCAGTGCTCGACCTCCGCCACGGGGTAGACATGAAGGGTCCTCGTCCGGGAGTGAGCTGAGATCTCTCCCGTCTTCTAGGCGGGGTCGAGGCCCTCCATGGATACATCCAAGGATCGAAGCGCCGAGGAGAGAGGGTCGAGGTCAGGATGTCCCATCGGGAGCTCGCTGAACCGAGGAGGAGAATGAATGAGGATAACCACCCCACGAGAGGGATGATTCATATGATCTCGGGGGGTGCTACTGATGGAGATTCCGGGAGAGCGCGGAAAGCGCATGGGAGGAGGTTGGAAAATTTTGAGATTTCTAGAGGTACGGACCTGCCCCCGGATCCCATCATCAGTTTCGGGCCGGAGGACCTCCGAGGCATCGTGGCCCCTCATAACGATGCCTTGGTGGTGACGACCACCATTGCCAATTACGATGTGGCAAGGATCTTCATTGATAATGGGAGCTCTGTAAATATATTGTTTAAGAGCACGTTGGACCAGATGAAAGTCGAAGGATTCGAGTTTGATCCAGTCTCCACTCCTCTATATGGGTTCACAGGCCATGCCATTCCGCCGTTGGGCCAGATTAATCTTCCCCTATCTTTGGGACGTGACTCTCGGCGGGTAACAAAGATGATAACATTTATCGTGGTAGTAAAGGATTTCAGAGCCGTAGCTTCCACGTATCATCAGAAGTTGAAATTTCCTGTGGGAAAGGAGGTGGGAGTCTTGTGTTGAGACCAGAAAGTTGCACGAAGATGTTATGAAGGAATAGTGAAAGAAGAGGGGAAGAGGGCACGTGTGGAGGTTAATATGATTAGAAGGGGGCGAAGCGGGTTGCCCGTGGTAAGGAGGGAGGTTCGTGAGGTGATGGATGAGAAGTCGGAGATCGTGACATTGGGGCCTGACAAGAAAACTCTAAGAATATCCCCTGACCTTGACCTAGAGGTAAGGGAAAAACTTATTACTTGTTTACAAGCTAATCTCAACAGGTTCGCTTGGTCAGCCCAAGAGCTCACAGGGACGAGTCCAGATGTAGCAGAACATCGTTTAAACATCTTACCGAATTCTCGTCCCGTGAAATAGAAGAAAAGACACTTCGGTCCCGAGAAAGATATAGTTATAAAAAAGGAGGTGGGAGATTTGCTCAGTGCTGAGCACATTCGAGAGGTACAATTTCCTACTTGGCTCTCGAATGTCGTTCTTGTTCCGAAAAGTTCAGGAAAATGGAGGATGTGTGTAGACTTCAGAGATCTCAACAAAGCATGTCCTAAAGATTGTTATCCCTTGCCGCGGATAGATCAGTTGGTGGACTCCACAGCCGGACATCAGTATTTGTGCATGCTGGACTGCTTATTAGGGGTACCATCAAATCCACTTGGCAGTGGAGGATCAAGATAAAGTAAGTTTCATCACCTCTGAAGGAACTTTCTGTTATGTGGTCATGCCCTTCGGACTCGAAAATTCCGGAGCCACGTATCAGCGGTTGATGGATAAAGTCTTTTCTAAGCAGGTAGGGGAGGAAATGTGGAAGTGTATGTGGATGAAATCATGGTAAAGTCTAAGGATTCGACCCTGCTCATACCTGACCTAGTGGAGACATTTTCCACCCGCAGGACCTATGGGCTGAAGCTGAACCCTCAAAAGTGTATATTTGGGGTGAAGAGTGGGAAGTTTCTGGGCTATATGGTGACAGAGAGGGGGATTGAGGCTAACCCCGAGAAAGTTCAAGCCATCCAGGGTATGGTCTCCCCTCGGGGCCCAAAGATGTTCAGCAGTTGACAGGGAGGATTGCTGCGCTGGCACGTTTTATCTCGAGGTCCGCCCACAGGAGCTTACCTTTCTTCCGGACCTTGCAAAAAGCAAAAAAATTGAATGGGGGCCGGATTGTGAGAAGGCTTTCACAGAATTGAAGGAGTACCTGGCCGAGCTTCCCGTCCTGGCCAAACCGTCAACGGGTGGGCCTTTATGGGTATATTTATCTGCCACTGAAGGGGCTGTGAGTTCAGTCCTTGTTAAGCTAGATGGATCAGTTCAGCAGCCGGTGTACTATGTTTCGCATGCGCTCAAAGGGGCAGAGATCCGATACTCGGGGTTGGAAAAATTGGCTTTGGCTTTGGTAATGACAGCCAGACGCTTGAGGCCTTACTTCTTATCTCATCCGATTGTGGTGGTCACGAACAGCCCATTGGGCAGAATTATAACTCATTCGGATATGTCTGGCCACTTGATCAAGTGGACCCTTGAGCTAGGGGAGTATGACATCCAGTATGAGCCAAGAACATCTATCAAAGAACAAGCCTTAGCTGATTTTCTAGCTGAGACTGTGCATCTTGAAAATGAGGACCCTTGGAAAGTATATGTTGATGGTTCATCTTCTAAAGAGGGGAGCGGGGTAGGAGTGGTACTGATTTCACCAGCTGGGGAGGAAGTGAAGTTGGCAGTTAGGTTGGACTTTCGAGCATCCAACAATGAGGCAGAATATGAGGCTGTGTTGGCTGGGACTACGAGCAGCCAAAAATGTAGGAGCTACCCGGGTACTTATTTTTTCTGACTCACATGTTGGTAGCGCAGCAGATGAAGGGAATGTATGATGTGAAAGATGAGAAACTTATTGAGTATGCTCAAGAAGTGGATAGAGTCAGAGAGAAATTCACGGAGATTACATTTGAACAGATTCCCAGGAAAGAAAATGAGAAGGCAGACACTCTAGCCAAAATGGCTGGGACAATGGGGAGTTGGAAGACTAGAGATGTGGTATTTCAAATTGAACTCACACCTCAAACGAGTTCACCCGCAGTTGAACAGGAGGAGGAGGATTGGAGAACCGCAATAACTGATTATTTGAAAGAGGGAAAGCTTCCCGATGACCCTCGCGAAGCTCGTAAGTTGAAGATGAAATGTTCACGTTATGTGATGGTCGGAGATGTGTTGTTTAGAACATCTTTTGTAGGGCTGCTTCTTCGATGTTTGAGTTATACAGAGGCTGATTATGTGCTCCGAGAGGTTCACGAGGGATGTTGTGGAAATCATCTAGGGGCTTATGCATTGGCGAGGAAAGTGATGCTCGCCGGTTATTCTTGGCCCTCGATACTGTATGATGCTCAAGAGTTAGTGATGTCTTGTGATAGTTGTCAACGTCATGCTCGATTGCATCACCGGCCAGCGACCATGATGAAGACTGTCACTGGCTGCCTGTACTTTTGACCAGTGGGGAATGGATATTGTGGGACCTTTTCCTACAGCTCCTGCTCAGAAGAAATTCCTTTTGGTATCGGTTGACTATTTCTCAAAATGGGTGGAGGCAGAACCGTTGGCCAGAATCTACTGAGAATGACGTCATGAAGTTCTAGTGGAAGAATATAGTATGTAGATACGGGGTACCCAGGAGACTGATATCCGATAATGGGAGACAGTTCCAAGGGGCCAAGATCCAAGCTTGGTGTAAGGAGATGAAGATCCAACAGGTCTTTACCTCTGTAGCTTACCCGCAGAGTAATGGCCAGGTAGAGGTGACTAATCGGACGCTGGTGCAGGGTCTGAAAGTTCGACTGGGCAAAGCTAAAGGCAATTGGGTGGATGAGCTACCAAGTGTCTTATGGGCATACCGAACCACTCCGAGAGAAGGAACCAAAGAAACTCCTTTCGGTTTGGTTTATGGTACTGAAGCAGTGCTCCCGGCTGAGATCGGGTTGGAATCGTCAAGGGTGATGTTTTATGACGAGGACAATGGTGCGAGACGCGCTACTGACCTTGATCTGTTGGAGGGAAAGAGAGAGTCTGCCAGCATTCAACTGGAAGCTTATAAGAACCGCATTGCACAGTCTTATAATCGGAGAGTCGTGCAGAGAAACTTTCAAGTGGGTGATTTGGTCCTAAGGAAGGTGCAAGAAGAGCAGAGGGGAAAATTGGACCCAAAGTGGGAGGGTCCCTTCAAGGTGATCGAGAGACTGAGCTCTGGAGCCTATTACTTGGAGAATACACAAGGCAAAGCTTTGAAGAGGCCTTGGAATGCTTATCACCTTAGGAAGTATTATTCTTAATTCTGTCGTCGATGTATTTTACTTTCTGAACTTTCTTATGTACTCCATTGGAACTCAATAAAATCAAGTTCTTCTTTTCGAATTTATGAATGTTGGTATATTATGATGGTGTTGATTTTTATTTTCCTACTAAGGCATCGCCTAGTAGAGGAGTAGAGTGGGGCAGGGAAAAATTTTATTTTCCTATTAAGGCATCGCCTAGTAGAGGAGCAGAGTTGGGGCGAAGAGAAAAATTTTATTTTCCTACTTAGGCATCGCCTAGTAGAGGAGCAGAGTTGGGGCGGAGAGAAATTTTATTTTCCTACTAAGGACATCGCCTAGTAGAGGAGTAGAGTCAGAGGGTGGAGAGAAAATTTTATTTTCCTACTAAGGCATCGCCTAGTAGAGGAGCAGAGTTGGGGCGGAGAGAAATTTTATTTTCCTACTTAGGCTGTGCTTAGTAGAGGAGCAGAGTTGAGGCGGAGAGAAATTTCTATCTTCCTGCTAAGGTGTCGCCTAGCAGAGGAGTCAGAAGGTGATGGTGTTGATTTCTATTTTCCTGCTAAGGTGTCACCTAGCAGAGGAGTTAGAGGGTGGTGATGGTGTTAATTTCTATTTTCCTGCTAAGGTGTCACCTAGCAGAGGAGTTAGAAGGTGGTGGTGTTGATTTCTATTTTCCTGCTAAGGTATGACCTAGTAGAGGAGTTAGAGGGTGATGGTGTTGATTTTTATTTTCCTGCTAAGGTGTCACCTAGCAGAGGAGTTAGAAGATGGAGATGGTGAATTTATATTTTCCTGCTAAGGTGTCACCTAGCAGAGGAGTTAAAGGGTGGAGGTGGTTGATTTTTATTTTCCTGCTAAGGTGTCACCTAGCAGAGGAGTTAAAGGGTGGAGGTGGTTGATTTTTATTTTCCTGCTAAGGTATAACCTAGTAAAGGAGTTAGAGGGTGATGGTGTTGATTTTTATTTTCCTGCTAAGGTGTCACCTAGCAGAGGAGTTAGAAGGTGGAGATGGTGAATTTCTATTTTCCTGCTAAGGTGTCACCTAGCAGAGGAGTTAAAGGGTGGAGGTGGTTGATTTTTATTTTCCTGCTAAGGTATGACCTAGTAGAGGAGTTAGAGGGTGATGGTGTTGATTTTTATTTTCCTGCTAAGGTGTCACCTAGCAGAGGAGTTAGAAGGTGGAGATGGTGAATTCCTATTTTCCTGCTAAGGTGTCGCTAGCAGAGGAGTTAGAAGGGGAAGGTGGTTGATTTTTATTTTCCTGTTAAGGTATGACCTAGCAGAGGAGTTAGAGGCTGATGATTTTATTTGCCCTAACAAGTTAATAGTATCAGAGACAAACTCGTGAGAAGCAGTAAATTCAAATGCAAAATACTCAAGGTTGCATAAATAAAACGAGTTCGTACATGTCAAAAGTGCGCAAAAGGAAATTGCCAAATGTAAACGTCCCAAAAGTCGCATAATCCTATGGAAAATAAAACAATGCAGAAAATAACATAAATAAAGGAGCTCAATCTAGGAATCGGGGGGGAGACTCGATATGAAGCCCTCCAAGTCGATAAAGTCAGTAGGGGCGCCTGGTGGAGGATAGCCCGGAGCATGGAAAAGGCCGACTGCACCCTCAAAACCCACCCCCAGGTAGTGAAAAGCTTTCGGGCCACAGATCTCGACAAATTCTTCGGATTTGAGAAATTCCTCTTTGAAGGAGGAAGCTTCTGCAACGTGTCGCACCTTGGCATCTTCGAGCTCAGCCTGCGAATTCTTTAAATCTGTCTTTAACTTCTGGATCTCTTTAGCTTGGTCCTCTGTCAGTCGCTGGAGCTCGTGTTTCTCTTTCAGAAACTCTTGTTTTTCCTTCAGAAGCTCGTCACCTCGAGCTTGGGACTCCGAAAGCTCCTTAGCATGTGACGCTTTCATCTCATCGATAGTAGCTTGGAGCTGTTCACGAAGAGCCATGCCCTCGCGCAAGTCTTGGCAGGCAGTAGATCGAGTGGTGTTGGCACGCTCCACCAACTCCCCTATGTACATCATGCCCTGGGTAAATAGACAAGAGTTAAAAGATGACAAGGAAATCATACATGTATTGGACATTAATCTAGAGAGTAGAAAGAGAAATATACCTCAGTGATGCTGCTGCATTTCCGACGAGTGAGGTCAGACCACCCCAGTGAATTAATGAACGCCGCATCCGCTTCGGAAAGAAGTTGATACATTATCTTTTGAGCCAGCTGAGTAGGACCCCGCCCCACAATGGCTGTATCTGGTGTGTATAGAGGATGTACCCCTGATGCAGGGGGAGGCTCCTCATCCGACCCTGACCCTTCTGGAGAAGAGACCGACACGACTGAGATCTCAGAAATCTTGTGCTTACCAGAATGCGGGACTGACGGGCTAGGAGTAGTTGATGCATTTTGCTTGCCAGACGGACGAGGAGACTTGGCACGGGGAGGGGGAGAGGAAGCTCGCTTTGGGGCAGAGGAGGAGGAGCCGGTCTTCTTCTTCTTCACAGCAGTAGGGGAGCTAGCGGACTTCTGCGCAGTAGTAGAGCAAGAACCGGTTTTCTTTTTCTCAGCGACAAAACAATCTCCTTTTGTGCCCGTCATGACTGCCGGAATAACTGACTTCTGAGGTGCTGATGAGGAACCCTCGGCGTTCTTCTTGGAAAGTTCACGGAGAAATAGGGCATTCATGACTCTAGTACCTGCAAACAGAGACAATAAACCAAATAAAAATGTTATCAAGTAACATACTAAGCAAAAGAAAGACGAAAAGCACGAAAAGTGAGAGTATCTACCAGCATTCTCCTTCAGCTCAATTTCCGCGGGACTTAACCCAGCGTGACACAGGAGATCTTCAGATAGAAGTTTGGGAATGTTAAAGCATCGGTCTCCTAGTGCACTCATTATCTGTAGATACTCCTTATCTTTCTTATAACTCTTGGAAAATTTGGGTTTAGTGAAGGCATGGTACCAATCAGTAAAGCAAGTCAATTCTTTGGGTGGCTGGATAAAGAAGAAATATTTTTTCCAGTCCTTCACATGATTGGGTGCCCCATCGAAAAGTTTGTGGCTAGACCGGGAGGTTACATAAAAAGGTCCATCTTTTGATCTGGACAGAACTAAGAAGTAGGAGAAGGTGGTGCAATTTAAAGGGAGGTCTAAGGCCTTGAGTAACACAGCGAAGCAACTTATTAAACGGAAAGCATTGGGCGTGAGTAAACCTAAGTGCACTTGATAGTACTTGCTCAGTTCTTGGAAAAAATCGCACAAAGGGAAACGGAGACCTGCATCAAAATGATGCTGAAAGAATTTATATAGCCCTTAGGGGCTAGATAAGGTCGGTCCTCTGGGCTAGGGATGAGGATCTGGTGAGAGGAAGGAATATGCCACAGAGTCCTAAGTTTTGACTCGCTACCAGGAGGGATGTGGGATGACAAGTGACAGTATCATAGGTTATCTGCTTCAGATATATTCATTTGTTGGACCACGTGTCGGACTTCCTTACCCGGACGACTATGAGTGGGGACTTCCTCCTCAGGAGGATCAAGGGTAAAATCAGGATCAGCTAGGGAAGTCCTACCCTGGCTAGACTCGCTGGACATGCTAAGCCTGCTAGACTTGCTGGACTCACTAGACCCGTTAGATCTCTCGGAACCACTCGAAGAACTAGACTCGGAATGGAATCATGGAAGAAGACATAATGCTAAGGATAACTAAACAACATGATAAGGATGAGAACTGACCCGGTGCGAGACGTGAAAAATTCTCGAGGGATAAGGACAGCAAGAGATTGCGCAGGTAAAGGGCTGGCTACCCGTCGTTGCAGGGATGGTCGAGCAGTGCGGAGGGACCAGGGCCGAGCCGTCGGGGCGCTCGGCGATCTGGGGCACGGGGCGAGCGTGGATGCTACCTCGGACAGGGGCGTCGTGGGGCGCACGGCGAGTGGGGCCGGGCGAGCGTGGATGCTCGGCAGGGAGAGCGTGGATTGCTCGACGGGGCGAGCGTGGGCGCGCGGCGAGCTGGGGCAATGGGCGAGCGTGGATGCCTCAGCAGGGGCGACCGTCGCTGGGGTGGGGGGGGGCGGGGGTGTTGGTGGTGGTGTGTTTGGGCGATCGGCGAAGGGCGATGCACGGCAGGGGCGAGCGTCGGCAGGCGAGCGTGCGATGGGCTCGGCGGGGGCGAGCGTGCCAGCAGGGCTCGGCGGGGCGAGCGTACAGTAGAGCTCGGCAGGGGCGAGCTGCAGCTGGCTCGGCAGGGGCGAGCGTGCGGCGAGGCTTGGTAGGGGCGAGCACTCAGCAGAGCGAGCGTGCGGCAGTGACTAGCAACGAGCGTGCGCGGGGGGTAGGGCGTAGGCGACGCTTGGCGAGGTGGTGGTCGGTTGTGGGAGGGATGAGGCGTAAACGAAGGGGGATTATAGAATGTATCGTAGGGGTAATTCAGAGGGAGAAGTGAGAATGAAGTGGGGAAGGAGTCTATATTTATAGGGGGAGCCCAAATCTTTCTTTTCAAGGCAGGATTCTGATTTGATTTCCTCCCTTCCAGGAGAAGATTACGATTCGATTTGTGTGATTTCCCTTGCGAGTGGTTGTGTGATTTCTGAAAAAAATTTCAGGAAAATTATTTTATGTCCGGCAGGTCGATCCCCGTAATAGCGGTGAACATCGTTCGTTAACGACAAACAAAATTACTTTTTCTGGCACGGTCCGTCCTCATCGCCGGTAAACCAAGGACAACACAATTAATCGAACTTTGAACCTACGATTCAGTTCGACTCGGGAGGGGGAGACTGGTGATACCCCATGGACTTGAGCGTCGGAGGGGCTACGCCAGGACACCCTCCTGGCCCCCTCCTAACGGTCTTATTTGTGATTTCAGGCTCAGGGTAATTTTGAAGCTCGTGTCTGGATTAGTGACGCTTGCGTGGATCGGACCCTGAATTTCCCGTGAGTATCACATTGTATCAGTGTCAAAGCCAGTCAGTCAGAGGCTCAAGGACGTGGATGTGGTCAGTGAGTTCTCAAGTGTTTTCCTTGACGATGTTTCAGCCATCTCACCAGACAGAGAGGAGCACAGTCAGCACCTGATCTATTCGAAGAGCAGGGAGGAGCACAGTCAGCACCTTAGGACCGTACTGCAGACATTACAAGACAGACGATTGTATGCCAAGTTCAATAAGTGAGAGTTTTGGCATGACAGAGTGGCATTTTTGGGCCACATTGTATCTCGGGATGGTATTGAGGTAGACCCCAATAAGGTCGAAGCAGTCAAAGATTGGCCAGTGCATAAAAGCGTGACAAAGATCTGTAGCTTCTTGGGAATGGCTGGGTACGAAAGGAAATTCATTCAAGGATTCTCTTCTATCGCGGTGCCTATGACCACCTTGATGAAGAAGAATGCCAAGTTTATCTAGGGATCTGAGATCCAGGAGAACTTTGACAGACTGAAGTTAGCATTGATCACAACACAAGTTCTAGCTATGCCATCAGGGCAGAGTGAGTTTGTGGTTAACACAGATGCTTCGAAGCTCGGTTTGGCCACAGTTCTGATGCAACATGACAGACTTATAGCATACGCGTCCAGACGGCTAAATGTCCATGAGAATAACTATCTGACTCATGACCTCGAGCTAGCGGCAGTGGTATTTTCCCTGAATATTTGGAGACACTATTTGTATGGAGAGAAGTCCAGGATTTTCACTGATCACAAGAGCCTGAAGTACTTCTTCACACAGAAAGAGTTGAAAATGAGGCAGGGGAGATGGCTAGAGCTAGTGAAGGATTATGACTGTGACATTAGTTACCATCCGGGTAAGGCTAATGTGGTTGCAGACGCTCTGAGCAAGAAACACGCAGTGATTGCTCATCTGTCAGTACAGAGACCGTTACAGGCGGAGATTTAGAGATTTGAGCTTGCAGTTTATGCCAGGGGCGATGCCCCAATTCTTGCTACTCCAACAGTACAACCGAAATTGAGGACAAAATTTGGGTAAGGCAGAATTCTGACAAGCAGTTGCAAAAGTGGAGGCAGAGGAACAAGGCTAAGGGCCATAGAATGTATTCATTTGTGGATGACATAGTCAGATATAGGGACTGTCTATGGGTTCCTGACAATGATTCCCTAATAGTAGATATCTTTAGCGAGGCCCACAACATCCCGTACTCCATCCATCCAGGGAGTACAAAGATGTATAAAGACCTTCAGACTCTTTATTGGTGGTCGGGTGTCAAGCGAGATATTTTGCGATTCGTTTCCGAGTGTTTGACTTGTCAGCAGGTGAAGGCAGAGCATCGGAGACCTGCAGGAAAGATGAGACCACTCCCTATTCCCGAGTGGAAATGGGAGAAAATCACTATGGAATTTGTGACAGGGCTTCCGAGTACTACTAGAGGATTTCATGCCATTTGGGTGATTGTTGATTGGCTCACAAAATCAGCTCGTTTCCTACCTATTAGGAAGACTTTCATCATGACTCAGTACGCAGAGCTATACATCAAAGAGATAGTCAGACTGCATGGGATTCCAGTGTCCATTGTATCAAACAGGGAATTCGAGGTTCTCGTCTGCGTTCTAGAAGACTCTACACTAGGCATAGGGTACTAAGTTACTGTTCAGTACTGCTATCCATCCTCAGACAGACAGACAGTCAGAGGGGGTGATTCAGATTCTGGAGGACCTACTACAAGCTTGCATGATCGACTTGCAGGGCAGATGGGAGCTGAAGTTACCTCTTGTGGAGTTCACATACAACAACAGTTATCAGGCTTCGATCGTTATGGCTCTATACGAGTCACTGTGGGGAGGAAGTGTAGGTTGCCAGTGTATTGGGATGAGGTGGGAGAGAGACCAGATTTGGGTCCTGATGTCGTCAGGCAGACCGCAGAGTTAGTGGCCAGAATTCGAGACAGGATGAGGACCGCTCAGAGCCTGTCAGAAGAGTTATGTAGATCAGAGGCGTCGAGATCTTGAGTTCGCAGTAGGGGATCATGTGTTTGTGAAAGTCGCACCGATGAAGGGCGTGGTGAGGTTCAAGGAAGAAGGGCCAGCCTTAGCCCTAGAATCATCGGACCATTCGAGATCTTAGAGAGAGTTGGGACACTCGCATACAGTAGATCCTTTACCGCCAAATCTGGAGGGAGTTCATAATGTTTCCACGTCTCTATGCTGCGGAAGTACATATTGAATCCTTCGCATGTGCTAAACTATGAGCCACTACAGCACACACCGCACCTGTCATTCGAGGAGAAACCCACACAGATACTGGACAGACAGGAGAAGAGGGCTCCAGAACAAGGTGATCCATATGGCCCAAGTCAAGTGGCTAAATCATTCCGAGGAAAAATCCTCATGGGAGACGGAGACCGAGATTAGAATTCGCTACCTAGAGTTATTCGGTATGTTTTAATTTCGAGGATAAAATTTTATTTAAGGGGAGAAGATTTGTACTGTGCAAGAATTTAATTTACGTAACCTGAATGCATGAAATCTAAGGTTTTATTTAAAAGATGTGTTTATTTATTTTTATGCATTTAATGCATAATTATTACTTGATAGGATTCATTTCACGATCATCTTAAAAAGTTCACGCAGTATGGTTTCTAAGTGCCTTTTGCTCTCGATCGAGGAACATAGACCGAGGAATTATCAGGAAAATTATTTTTATTACATGTTTAATTTTTATTTATTAATATAAGGTGTTTTAAGTGTATTTTACAAGAAATGGGCTTTGTTGGGTATTTTTACCCGCTAGAGTATATTTTTAATTGATACACAAATTTTAACGATTCGGAGGATTTTTTGAGGGCTTGGGCGATATTTTAAAAAACGTACCAAAATGAAATATTTTTCGAGAGCATTTTTGGACGTGCTGGGCTTGTTTTATTGCTAATTGGACTCAAAGATCATTTTAGTCCCTTCTAAATTATAATTAAGGGCCTAATTGTGATTTGTTTTCTATTTAACTACCACATAAGCCTACCCTAAACCTCAGCAGCCACCCACACCCTCCTTTCAGCAGCATCTCCCCTCGGTTTTAGCAACACTTTGCTGGAAGAAGCTTTGGTCCTCCTTTAGCCTTCAAGCAAACCTTCTCCCCGTCTCTCCGGTGCCTCTCAGACGCGATATTCTACAAAGTTTTCGAGCACAATTCATCAAGGCACACCATGTAATTTCATTTTTACATCATTCAAGTCATATACATGCGATTTTTTTTCGCATCATGTGATTAATTTCGGTCCATGCATGATTTTTCAGATTATGGTTTGGGTTGGTATGATATATGAATAAAACTTCCTCCCCTCACGTTTTTATTGCAAGTGTAACGTATCGAAAATCTGAAAGTCCACGTGAACCACGTGCATGCAAATTATTAAATTTCTTTGGTATTTTATTAAATTCTTTTAAAGCATAAAATACATGTTTATTTTATTAGTTTGTGTTTAATTGTTTTCATACATTTTATGCATAACTATTTCATGATAGGGATTTATTTCATGAATTTTATCAGTTAATGCATTAGGGTTTCTATGTGCATTTCACGCTCGAACGAGGAACTGCGAATTTTCATGAAAATTATTTTATTACATGATTAATTTTTATTAATTAAAATGAGATGTTTTTACAGGTATTTTTCAAAATAGGATATTATAGGGTATTTTTACCCGTAGGGTTTATTTTTACGGTACGTAAATGTTATCGAATTAGGGGAATTTTTAAGGGTTCGGCTACTATTTCAAAAATCTTGTCAACACGAAATATTTTTCGGGAGTGTGTTTGGATTTAATAGACCTACTTTTAAGCTTATTGGGCTTAAATAACTTTTTAAACTTTTAATTATCAAATTTAGGCCCATTATCTATTATTCAATTATTTAATTATTACCTAAACTTAAACCTAAAGCCTAAAACTAACTAAATAGCTGACACTACCCTCCACTCAGCTCATTTCTCTCGGCTTCAGCACTCCCCCAACAGCAAGGTTTCAGCCAAGCATTTTCTTGTAAGAAAATTTCCCCCGACGCTTGTTTCTCTGACGTTCTTGCGTAAAATACATCAAGGCACACATGTTTATTCCTTTGTGCATCATACACACTGATATTATGCGAAAATTTATGTTAATGCAGGTAAAAATTTCGATCCATATTGTGTGAGCATTTCGTTGATGGTTGATATGAAAAAAAAATTGCATTTTTATCGTTGCATGCTCATGTTTTACGATTCTTTTGCAAGGGTCTGCTGGTTTTCGGTGTTAAAGGGCTGATAGGACTTAAATAAAGTGGGGCACCTTGTTGGTGTCATGAATGGATCGAGCCTAGGGGGCTTAACGATCGGAGTTATGGTTGTAGGTCGACATTTGTAGCAAGGTTCATGTAGGGGCTGTAGGTGTTGGATCTTGTTGTTCAGCGTAAGGCTGGTCCAGGGCTCTTGTCTATGGTTTGGGCCATGTCTTAGAGTCCTAGGATGAGTCTTGGTGTGGTGGTTCATGAGCTGGTTGGCTGTATAGAAGGCTGCAACGAGAAAACTACAGCTGCTCAGAATTGGGGTGCATGTAGGGGCTGTAGGTGTTTGAGCTTATGGTTTCAGCCAGGGGGTGGGTTGGGGCTCTTGGTTATGATTTAGGCAGTCTCTAAGGGTCCTAGGATGAGCCTTAAGGTGGTTTGTGGATTGTTTGGCTGGAGAAAGCTGTACCACCAGAAACATGAAAGCTGCACAGTTTGAGTCTCTTGTATCTGCTGTCATGGTTCTGATTTTTGGGGCTTAGGTGCTGGTTCTGAGTTAAAAAGGGCTTAACCATGGTCTTAATTTATGTCTGAGGGTCGAGTATAGGGCCTGGTGCAGGGTCAATTCGCTCGGGCGAGAGCTAGGGACGAGAAATCTCAAGTTGAGGGAACGAGGATTTGTTCTTGGGTTGTGCAAAAAAAAATGATTTTCCAGCAACTTGCTAGCATATCAGCCAAAAGTTTAATGGTCTAGCCTTGATGGTTTTAGGGCATTTTTTATGTTTATTATGTGTGGTAAAAAGTTGGGAAAATTTTGGTTAAGTTTCGAGTCGATTCGGGTTAAAACCGGGACCCGGTCCAAGTTTTAAAACGAATCGGCTAAGTTGTAAAATGTACTTGAGTTTACTGCCTAGGAATGATTTTAAAAATGTTTTGGGACATTTTAAGGAGTTTGGTAAGCTTCGGGTCAATTTTAGAGGTCCAGGGTAAAACAGTAATTGTTATGATCGATTAGGGGGATCATCGTTGAGCTACAATAGCTCGGTTCTTGAAATATTGAACATCGATGAATTAAATCGAGTTTGGTGTTCAAACCAAGCGGAAAATACTCGAAATAATCCTTCGTAGAAACCGATTAAATATTTTGTAAACCATTTAAAATATATGCAAGTTGAGTGAGTAAAAAGATTTTCGGTTGAAGCATTTTATCAAACACTTGGTATGCAATATTTTGGTATTTGAAGAAGACATAAAATGCTTCAACAATGCATCTATAAAAACATGTGAAAATGATAAATAAATGCAAAAAAAAAATAGACACGAATTTGTTTATGGATGTTCGGAGATTTCAAACACTCCTACGTCACCCCTTCTTCCCCTTGGGAAGGATCCAATAGAAGACTTTGATTCATACAACTCTTTGTACAAACCCGATCCGGAAGGGCAGCACCCAACTAGAACTCCTAGCACTCAAGATTGTAGGCAGCACCTCACAATCAGCATATTGTTTAATGTCTCATATGCAAAGACTACAAATACAATGTTTTACGTCTTTGTGTAAATACTCACTCAACTAAACTTGTAAGCTCAACTCTCTCATATATGTGTGAGTGATTGTGTGTGTGAGGAATTTATCTTTTACAGTGCACATCTCAAATGTATCCTCACACAAGAGCTTGTGCTCTCAACTAGCAGATTTCTTCATGCTATGTGCCCATACTCTTAATCCTCTTCCAAAGCTCTTGTTTGATCTTCAATATGTTGTATTTATAAGCCCCAACAATGATATATACGTTAGACACAAGAATATGACCGTTTGAAAAGTTTTTGTACTGTTTCCTGAGATTGCAACGGTCAAATTCAGCTTGCTGGGCATTTTCCCGACTTGTCAACTCTGGTCAACTGGTCAACTCTGTTCAACTGGTCAACTCTGGTCAACTCAACTGGTCGTTCAGTTCAACTGGTCAGCAACTGGTTCAGTTCAGTTGGTCAGCAGCTGATCAGCAGCTGTTTCAGTTGGTTCAGTTTCAGCAGGTGTGCTGAAATCATGTCTAGCTGATTTCAGGTTTGTGCAGAACCAGTAGCTTCATCGTCATTTATCAGCATCGTAAGCTTCGATTCAGACTTTGACTTATAAGAATGATTTGTAGATCTTTGTCTTATCTTTCGAACGCATACTGAATCGCTTTGTTTCGATAACCGAGCTGAGAGATATGACCAAAATACGGCAGCTGCTCAAACACAACTGATTGTTGTTTTCGTGTGATCTGTTTGGTAATTGAGCGATCCGTTAGACCATGATAAAATCCGATTTTGCCCAACTAACGTGAGATACAACTTGTTCCAAATTGAGTTTTCTGATCAGTCCAATTGGCGGATTGTCATTTGGATCATCCACTTGAGAGATATCTTCAAAATACCGAAACTCGCAAGAAATTCAGTTTGTGCAAAATTCAGTTTCAGCTTGCTTCTTGTGTTTGCAAATTCACACTTGAGTAAATATTTTAGAAACAAAATAACAAGTTTTGTTAACATCAAAATCAAGATTGCGAACTTGAAAAGTTCCAACAATCTCCCCCTTTTTGATGATCACAATACTTGGATAAACAATCAACTCAACTAACGTATTTCTCCCTCCTTTTATGTGAATCAAAAAGTCATATTTTCAAAACATTTTAACAAAATTTTCTTCCCCTCAATATTTAAAATAATCTACTCATTAAAATTATAATGAGTTATCCCCCTATATTTTTGAAATTTTGAAAAATGTAAAAGAGGAGGGATAACTAACCAATTTTCTTCATGGCTCATTTTCTGTTGCAGCACATATGCTCTGTCTTCAACAAATAGACTGTATTTTCTCGAGCATAATTAGCCTGCAAATTTTATACCGCTGTAAACCTCTACAAGTCTAGTTTGCAACGCAAAAAGCGTTTCGTCATTTGGACACTCGAGCTAGGAGATATGTCATTTTTCCCACGGTCACTGCAAGCTGCACGAAAATTCAGTTTTGCATATATATGTGTAAAAAATCTGAAATTTCGAATTTTAAACATCAAAATCAGTTTCAATGTTCTTTCAAGAACAACCGGCTCTGATACCACTTGTTAGGATCGATTAGGGGGATCATCGTTGAGCTACAATAGCTCGGTTCTTGAAATATTGAACACCGATGAATTAAATCGAGTTTGGTGTTCAAACCAAGCGGAAAATACTCGAAATAATCCTTCGTAGAAACCGAATAAATATTTTGTAAACCATTTAAAATATATGCAAGTTGAATGAGTAAAAAGATTTTCGGTTGAAGCATTTTATAAAACACTTGGTATGCAATATTTTGGTATTTGAATAAGACATAAAATGCTTCAACAATGCATCTATAAAAACAGTGAAAATGATAAATAAATGCAATAAACAAATAGACACGAATTTTTTTATGGATGTTCGGAGATTTCAAACACTCCTACGTCACCCCTTCTTCCCCTTGGGAAGGATCCACTAGAAGACTTTGATTCATATAACTCTTTGTACAAACCCGATCCGGAAGGGCAGCACCCAACTAGAACTCCTAGCACTCAAGATTGTAGGCAGCACCTCACAATCAGCATATTGTTTAATGTCTCATATGCAAAGTCTACAAACACAATGTTTTACGTCTTTGTGTAAAGACTCACTCAACTAAACTTGTAAGCTCAACTCTCTCATATATGTGTGAGTGATTGTGTGTGTGAGGAATTTATCTTTTACAATGCACATCTCAAATGTATCCTCACACAAGGGCTTGTGCTCTCAACTAGCAGATTTCTTCATGCTAACTGCCCATACTTTTAATCCTCTTCCAAAGCTCTTGTTTGATCTTCAATATGTTGTATTTATAAGCCCCAACAATGATATATACGTTAGACACAAGAATATGACCGTTTGAAAAGTTTCTGTACTGTTTCCGAGATTGCAACGGTCAAATTCAGCTTGCTGGGCATTTTCCCGACTGGTCAACTGGTCAACTCTGGTCAACTGAACTGGTCGTTCAGTTCAACTGGTCAGCAACTGGTTCAGTTCAGTTGGTCAGCAGCTGGTTCAGTTCAGCTGGTCAGCAGCTGGTTCAGTTGGTTCAGTTTCAGCATGTGTGCTGAAATCAGTCAAGCTGATTTCAGTTTGTGCAGAACCAGTAGCTTCATCTTCATTTATCAGCATCGTAAGCTTCGATTCAGACAATCTTTCCAACGCATACTGAATCGCTTCGTTTCGATAACCGAGCTGAGAGATATCACCAAAATACAGCAGCTGCTCAAACACAACTGATTGCTGTTTTCGTGTGATCAGTTCGGTAACTGAGCGATCCGTTAGACCATGATAATATCCGATTTTGCCCAACTGACGTGAGATACAACTTGTTCCAAATTGAGGTTTCTGATCCGTCCAATTGGCGGATTTTCATTTGCATCATCCGCTTGAGAGATATCTTCAAAACATCGAAGCTCGCCAGAAATTCAGTTTGTGCGAAATTCAGTTTCAGCTTGCTTCTTGTGTTTGCAACTTCACACTTGAGTAAATATGTTAGAAACACAATAACAAGTTTTGTTAACATCAAAATCAAGATTGCGAACTTGAAAAGTTCCAACAGTAATTTTTAGGTTTCCAGGGGCAAAATGATCATTTTGCACCCGGGGTGGGATTTTGGTCATGACAGCGCTCTGAGCACATTTTATCATGTTTTAAATGTTCATGCATCATGTTTATGATTTTTATGGAATTATGGTAAATACGTTGCATGCTTGGTTTAACGGAAAAGTTACGCATATACATGTTTTTATTAAGTAATGAAAATGATATTATTTTTGAAGGATGAGAATTGGTTGTGACTGACAATGTATATGTATATGATGACATGAGATATGATGAGCTGAGGCCCGGGCTCAGTGGGCGGGTAATGCTGTCGCTGATGTCTCCTGCCGCGGATACCATGGTTTTATAGATGGATCTATCGATAGAGCTGATACGAAAGTCACAACTAATGAACTGAATTCAATCAAAAAGAAAATGTATACGTTTATGATGACATGATTTGACACGAGATGATTTTACACGACACGTTTATGTTATGCTTTTTAAGTTCATGAAAGATATGTTGAGTATGATATTTTTCACTATTGTGTGTCCTGTATATGTACTTATTATTTTTGGTACAGGTGTGTTGAATCTTTAGACTCACTAGGCGTGTGTGATGCAGGTGAGCTCAACAATGAGGAGACTGGAGGTGCAGAACTCTGAGTAGACAGAACTGGTGCGGTGACACGACCCGAGGACCGCATGTGTCCGCACTTTGATTATAAGATTTGAGAGGGGATGCATATTTCCATACGTTGATGATTTTTACGATTTTTACTCGTTTGTGTGTACATATGATTTTTGGATAATTTTGATTAATTTAAACTACATTTTTTTACTGTCAAATAATTACGATTATTTTTAAATGTTATTTCGAAAATGCGAATTTATAAAAAAAATTATCCAGTAGAATTTTAAAATGAGTGAGACGTTTCAGTTGGTATAAGAGCAAGGGTCCTGTATAGGGTTGTGCCACCGCCAGCTGCTGCCGCTCAGTTTTCAAGCCTCAAGTCCGTAAGCTTTTATGATTTAAATATTTTAATGCTATCACCTGAATGTTTACATAATATATGCTTTACAGTACATGTTTGTTTGTCGTTATGTTTTGAGATTAGATGATTTAAAATTTTTATGCATGTTCCGTCATGAAATGAAAAATTATATGATTTCCATGCATGTTGGCTTTGTGGTGGAATTGGACATGAATAAAAATTTTGCTAATGGACATTAAGAAATGATTGAAAATGATTTGACTATATTAATTTTTTGTTAGTAGTACTGATTTCCTACTTTTTTTTATTAGAAGTTAATCTTGAAGATTATGAATGATTTTGGGGCATGTAGATATTCTAAGAAAAATATTGATGGTTCATGGTTACTAGTTGAATTAATTTTTAGGATTTCATGTAAGGAATAACGAATCGAAGATAACGATGAATTTTGGAAGTATAAAAACTATGGAATTTATTTAGGATGCATGCTCTATATAGTGGGATTTAAGGATTGAATTGCATGAATTTAGAATTTTAAGGACCTAATTGTAATAACCAATAATTGAGGACTTAAGTGCAAAAATAAAATTCTAAGGGGGATAATTTTGAATTAACCGAATTTTGGGATTAAATTCTGAGTTTTGCGATTTTAAGGTTTAATGAGGTCGAAATCGAAAAATTTTATGGCGACAACAATGCAAATCTCGAAGAGTCATAGAGCAAAAAATTTAATTTTCGAGGACTTTAAGGGCCAAATTGCAAATTCTGAATTTTCGAGGATTAAATTCGAACTTTTAAAGAACACCTGGGTTAAATTAGTAATTTTTCGAAGATAGGGGAGTTGATTTTGGGTTGACTAAGTTTAAATTTTTTTAGCTTTATGATACGGAAAACCTATAAAATGCAATTAGGAACACCAAGGAATTATGAGTAATTGTGGAATTTTCGAGATTAAGGAAAATTTAGATATTATTCGAGGAAAATAATAATTAATTTTACAATTTTTGAGAAATTTAGGGACTTATTTAGCAGTAAGTGAGAATTGAATGGTTTAAATGATAGGAATTTTCGGTGATTGAGGCTTGAAGGAAATTTAGAACTTTTAGATATCTAGGTTATAATGTTATAGGGAATGATAATCATGGACGTTGTAGGTTAAATCAATATTGGGCTTGAAAATTTAAGCGTTAGTGAAATAATGTGTGGCAAATTAAAAATTTAAATTGATGACGATTTCAGGTAAAGATGATCGGCTAATTAAGTTATAAGAATAAACAGTAAGTTAACTTATTTTTGGGAGCTTAAGGTTTGATGGTGCGTAAGTTTTAATCATGATCTTAAGAGTTAACATTATTCCTTTGTTAAGATTAAATTTTTCTAGAAAGTTGGGTATGATTGATGGTTAAGTTACTTGATCAACACATGTAAGAAGTGTGTTAGACACCATGTTTTGAAGAATTTGCTTTGAAAGTCATTAATAAACTTGGAACTAACCGGATATGTGTGTTTGAGTTATACTATTTATTACTACCTTTGTTGAGTAAGCTTGAATTTCAAGTTTTCGGGATAATGTTTATACGGAATTTTTATGTAAAATAGCAAACAAAAAGGGAATTAGTGGTGTTCAACATAAGTTACCAATGAACAAATATTAAGATTTTTACCGAGCAAGAAATCTAAAATCTTGATGTGGGAATTCTGTAAGTTTATGGGTTATAAGCGAAGTTGATTTATTAGATTTAGTATAAGGCTACCAAGGGATAACTTAAGTTTTATACGCTATAATTAATTAAGTATTAAGAATGCGATATTCGTTCCAATGAGGAAAGTTCAAGGGTCTTAGGCCTCAACTATATTGTAATTGGGAAAGAAATAGTTTAAACATGTTATTGATACTAGAATGATTTTATTATTAAGCTAGAAGACCGATATTGCCTATCTTGGGTTTTATGGAATAACGTTACTCGAATTTAAGATTTGCATCAATTTTATATTTGGAGTATACTTGCAAATTGTTAAGTTACGTAAGTTTGGTGCCGTAAGATAAAGATTCAATCCAATGATCTTATGTTAACTTTGTTATGGGGTTAAGATAAAGTTTAAATTTTAAATGTATCACCGAGAATAGCAGTCAGTCACTAAATTTTGGGGCTAAGGTTTCATAAGTTGAACTGCCTAAATGCTAATGTAATATGACGTTGGACATTATGGGTATAGTATAAGAAAAATAAGGTGCAATAAAGTTTGGACATTCATTTCTAGGATGATGAATTGCGAGGTAAGTTGAAATTCGAGGTATTAGGAAAATAGAACTAAGTCACCATAGGCCATTTAAGTTGAGAATTGCAACGAGGATGTTGAAGGCAAATTTAATTAGGATTGAGGAGACGTAAGGACAGCTTAACACTTATTTTATCAGAGTAGCGCAGCGGAAGCGTTGATTACTAGGATACGAGAATTAAGAGTCTAAACTTTTGGTTATCGAGGATAAGCGAAATTTCGGAAGAAATTCAATTTAAGGGGGGTAGATTGTAACGTCTTGAAAATATGAAAGTCCACTTGATTATTATATTTCTTTGGTATTTTATTAAATTCTTTTAAAGCATAAAATGCATGTTTATTTTATTAATTTGTGTTTAATTGTTTTCATGCATTTTATACATAATTATTTCATCATAGAGATTTATTTCATGAATTTATCATTTAATGCATTAGGGTTTCTATGTGCATTTCACGCTCGAACGAGAAACGGAGACCGGAGAATTTTCAGTAAAATTATTTTATTACATGTTTAATTTTTATTAATTAAAATAAGGTGTTTTTAAGGGTATTTTTCAAAATAGAATTTTATTGGGTATTTTTACCCGTAGGATTTTATTTTAACGGTACATAAATTTTATCGAATCGGAAGATTTTTTAAGGGTACGACTAATATTTTCAAAATCTTTCCAACACAAAATATTTTTCGTGAGTGTGTCTGAATTTAATAGGCCTACTTTTAAAATTATTGGGCTTAATTAACTTTTTAAACTTTTAATTATCAAATTTAGGCCCGTTATCTATTATTCAATTATTTAATTATTACCTAAACTTAAACATAAACCTAAACCTAAACTAAATAGCCGACACTCCCCTCCACTCAGCTCATTTCTCTCGGCTTCAGCACTCCCCCGGCAGCAAGGTTTCAGCCAAGCATTTTCTTGTAAGAAAATTTCCGCCGACGCTTGTTTCTCCGACGTTCTTGCGTAAAATACATCAAGGCACGCATGTTTATTCCTTTGTGCATCATACATGCTGATATTATGCTAAAATTTATGTTAATGCATGTAAAAATTTCGATCCATATTGTGTGAGCATTTCGTTGATGGTTGATATGAAAAAAAAATTGCATCTTTATCGTTGCTCACGTTTTACGATTCTTTTGCAAGGGGTTGCTAGTTCTCGGTGTTAAAGGGCTGATAGGACTTAAATAAAGTGGGGCACGTTGCTGGTGTCATGAATTGATCGAACCTAGGGGGTTAACGATCGGAGTTATGGTTGTAGGTCGACAATTGTAGCAAGGTTCAGGTAGGGGCTGTAGGTGTTGGATCTTGTTGTTCAGCGTATGGCTGGTCCAGGGCTCTTGTCTACGGTTTGGGCCATGTATTAGGGTTCTAGGATGAGTCTTGGTGTGGTGGTTCATGAGCTGGTTGGCTGTATAGAAGGCTGGAACGAGAAAACTAAAGCTGCTCAGAATCGGGGTGCATATAGGGGCTGTAGGTGTTTGATCTTATGGTTTCTGCCAGGGGCTGATTTGGAGCTCTTGGTTATGATTTAGGCTGTTTCTAAGGGTCCTAGGATGAGCCTTAAGGTGGTTAATATGTGATGCAGGTGAACTAAATGATGAGGAGACTGGAGGTGCCGAACTCTGAGTAGGTAGACCTGATGCGGTGACACGACTCGAGGACCGCATGTAACGTACCGTACTTTTACTACTTGAAATTTGCGGAAAAATAAAAATTTCATTCAAATAAAACATCCGTACGGTAGTCACCCAACATTCATAAAATATCTTTAAAATAATCCATCATCAAATAAAAGTTTGCTAAAAGAACGCTGTCTCAAAACGTCTCACATTCAAATCATAACATCAGAGTATTTTAAAAGTTTGCATAAACATAAACTTGCGGTCCTCGGATTTAGCCTGCCGCTCAGCCCAAGCCTGCCCCTTGGTCGCCACCTCCTAATTCCTGCTCATCGTACTCACCTGCATCGATCAAGTCTAGTGAGTCTAAAGACTCAACACGTATAAACTGGAAATAACGAGTATTACATAATAAAATCGCATGCATCTTTAAAATAGGACATACATACTTTAAATTGAACTTGCATAAACTTCAACTTGAAATAAACTTGAACTTGAACATACATACATACAAAACTAGACGTGCCATCATCATAAACTTTCATAAACATACTGCATACGTAAACATACATAACTTCATCATTTTTCGTAGAGGCATGTTTCAAAGCAAGTGACCCATAACATAATAAACGCCTGATCAGACACACCACAGTACTGGACTGACAGGGACGTATCCACTGCCACATACATAAGATCCCCGTTCATAATTTAACGGGCTGGTTGGTCCCCGTTCATAATTTAACGCTTTCCAACCATGATCTAACCCGTTCATAATTTAACGGGCGGATTGGTCCCCGTTCATAATTTAACGCTTTCCAATCCTAACATAATTTGGTCACAAGACATTTAGCATACCTCAAAAACTTGACATATTTTCTTTGCACGTCAACATACTTACTTGGCGTTGAGGGATTCGTTGGACCTCGATCGGGGCCGTTGCTGCACCAACTAACATGAATTTGCATAACTTAAACGTAGGAATCATACTTACTCTCAAGTCCAAATCAATACTTAGGACGTTCTATCATTTCCCATAACACGACCTTGAAAATCCTTGCACTAAACCATGACATCAAACCTCAAGGGTGTTATAACATTTTTCCCAAAATGTGAAGGACACGGACCCCGTGCCCAGGTCTGGCTCCGGGTCTGTGTAGGTACTGTAAAATGTGCGTGCAGAAAAGGGAAGACACGGACCCCGTGCTGAGGTCCGTGTAGGGGTCCGTGTAGACTCTGGAAAAAGACATTGAAAGGGAGGAGGGGCACGGACCCCGTGTCAGGGTCCGGGTGGACATCCGTGTAGGCACTGGAAAAGTACACTAGGTGAAACCCAAAGGCACGGACCCCGTGCTCTCATCCGTGTAGGGGTCCGTGTAGCTACTGTAAAAAGACACCGAAGAGGAACAAAGGCACGGACCCCGTGACCGGGTCCGTGGGAAGGTCCGTGTGGCCACTGTGATCGCGAACTTACGAAAATTCTTGTACATGCTTTGCTTAACTTTCTAGACGCGGTTGCACAAACTATGAACCGACACCCCGAGACCCATCCTAGCATACCATAACATAAAACCAATTTCGTACAACATCTCAAGCAACGACGTTCATCTTACGACGCATACAATTTCAAAAACGTGACAATCGACACTAATTTCTTTCCTACGACTTCTAATGCATTCGAGTGCCTATCGACACTAAACGACGTACCACATATCGACCCAACAACATAATAATCATACCTAGGTGCAACAACGATCGTCCGTCGATCTCCAACGAAGCCTGCAACAAATAAACTTCGAGAACACAATTATCGTAAAAGTCGCAGTTTGAGCAGTCCCACGAAAAATGCCATAACTCACTCAATTTTCATCCAAAAATCTCGAATTTTATATCAAATCGAAGGTATCGAAAAGTTCTACAATTTTATAGTTGAAAGTTTTCTCAAATTCGCGACGGAAAAATCGCAGTTTCGAGAAGAACAGCAAGTTACGAGATTTCAGATCTAAAAAGTATTTCAAACGCATTCAAATCAATTTCCGCTCAAACGACGAACGTCACACACATATTTTCACGCATAAAAATACACAACGCATACTATGACATGATCGATACAGAAAGAACAGATTATACGTGCCTTTTTGATATTTAAAAGTACCGTACGACGACACCGAAGCGGAGATGGAGCGAGGCTTGATCCGGGACGATTGTGACGCTAAAATTCTTTGAACAAAATTCACAAAGCTTGCTGGAAAAGTTCAGAGGAGGGGGCGGCTGCTATGGGGAGAAAAACCCTAGAATTTTCTCTCTTAAAAATATAAAATCTGAAACGTAAGGTGACTGTGTGTGTTTAGTGTGTGTAAAAACATGTAAGTGTGTGTGAGTGTGTGTAACGTGTGTGTGTGTTTTAATTAGGAGAAACTCTAGCTAAATAGACTATTTAAAATACTAATAAAAAGTTAACACACACTAATTTAATCAAACTCTACAATTAAAATAATTACACACCAATTTTAAAAGTTTCAAACTCTTGAATCTCTAAATACACAATAATGCTTTAAAATATTAAAACTTGATAACTTAATAAATTTCTCCATCCTCAACTTAAAATAAAATACCACATTTTAAATTGCCAAAAATCGTCACCGGGTCTTTTCCTCGATCCCGCCTCGAATAATCGCCTGAAACATGAAACTCGAAAAGTATTTTAACGTTCATCAATTAAACATTTAAAATAATGCAAATTCTTAAATCGTGAATTAAAACCCAAATCAATGAATTAAGTATGCATTAAAACCATTTAATAAAATACATAAGGAATTAATAACTTGCACGCACGTGGTTCATGTTGATCTCAAATTTCGGGACGTCACAATCTATCCCCCTTAATTTGAATTTCGTCCCCGAAATTCGCTTATCCTCGATAATCCAAAAGTTAGATTCTTAATTCTAGTATCCCAACGATCCACGCTACCGCTGCGCTACTCTGAATAAAATTAATTCTTATGTTGTCCTTACGTCTCTTCAATCCTAATTAAATTACCTACCAAAAACCTCGTTTGCGAATCACAACTTAAAACGACTTATGGCGTCTTAGTTTTACTTTGCTATGAACTCGAATTCTGACTTTTCTCACAATTCCCAATATTAGGAATAGAGGTTCAAACTCATCGTATCTTACTTTCTCATACCATACCCCTAATGCTCATCGAACTATTACATACACATTTATGCAGTCCAACCTAAGAGGTCTTAGCACCAACGGTTACTGATCAACTTCCATCCTCAGCAATACACTTAAAAGTTAAATCTTATCTTAATCCCCATATGTTAAAATTGGCGTACAATCCTTGAATCGAATATTTACCTTACGATACAAACTTACATAACTTAGCTATTTACGAGTACATCCCAAATATAAAATTGTTGCCAACCTTTTATTTCGAGTAACATAAATCCGTAAAACCCCAAAAAAATATATAATATCGATCCTCTCCTTAAATAATAAAAACTTTCTAGCATCAATCACATGCTTAAACTATTCTCTTCACGATTACAATATAGTTAAAGCCTAAGACACTTGAACCTTCCTCATTGGAACGAATGTCCCACTTTGACGTATCCCCAATACTCAATTAATTCTAGCGTAAAAACTTAATAAGTTTCCTTTGTTAATGATGGACTAACTCTAACAAATCAACTCCACTTATAACCAATAGAATTCTAGAATCCCCATATCAAGCCTTTAGATTTCTTACTCAATAAAAATCTTAATATTCATTTATTGATAACTTATGTTGAACACCACTAATTCCCTTTGTTTTTATTTCACCCAAAAATTCCGTATGAGCAAATATCCCATAAATTTGAAATTCAACCTTACGCAGTCCAAATAGTTTTGGATAACATAATTCCAACACACATATTCACTTATTCTCAAGTTTCTTAATAACCTACAAAAATTCCCAAGACAAGATGTCTACCTCAATTCTTACATGCGTCGTCTATTAAATAACCTAATCATCAACCATACCCAACCTTCTAGAAAATCAAATTCCAAAAAAGGTACAAGCTTAACTGTTACAATCATGACTAAAACTTATGACACATCGACTTAAGTTCCCAAAAAAAAATTTCGCTAACTCAATGTCTACTCTTATAACTTAGCTAAACGATCAACTTTACCTCAAATCGTTATCACCCTGAATTTTAAATTTGCCGCGACATTAATTTCGCTAGCGCTTAACTTTTCGAGCCCAATGTCGTTTCATCTTACAATCCCCTTGATTACCATTTCTTATAATATTATAACCCAGATACTTCAAGGTTCTAATAATTCCTTTGAGCTTAAATCCTCGAGAATTCCTATCATTTAAACCATTCAGTTATCACTTACCGCTAAACTAGTTCTCTCAATTTCTTAAAATTGTAGCATAAATTCTTAATTTCCTCGAAAATTTTATCCAATTGTCCTAAAGTACAAAAATTTTACAATTACCCATAAGTTGTCGGCGTTCCTAATTCCATCTTATAGATTTCTCGTAACACAAAGTTCAATAATTTTAAGCTTATTAAACCCAAAATCAATTCCATAACCTCGAAAAGCTACTGATCTTACTCAAGTGTTCCTTAAAAGTTCGAACTAAATCCTCAAAAATTTCGAAATTTGCAATTTGGTCCTTAAAGTTCCCACAATTTATATTTTTGGCCCTACAACTCTTTGAAATTTGCATCTTCGTACCCATAAATTTTTTTTTCGACTTAACCTCATTAACCTTAAAATTCTTTGCACTCTAAATTAAATCCCAAAAATTTGGTAAATTTGAAAATAATCCCTTAGAATATTACTTTACACTTAGGTCCTTAAAATTCTCAATTCATGTAATTCAATCCTTAAATATATCTAGATAGAACATACACTTTAAATAAATTCTTCGTCTTATACTTCCAAAGATCGTCGTAGTCTTCGAATCATTAATCCTTACATGAAATCTTCAAAAATTAATTAAGCTAGCAACCACGAACCATTTGTAATTTCTTAGAAAATCTACAAGTCCCAAAAGCATTCGTAATTGTCAAATTTAACTTATGACTCACTAGTCTAACATCAGTACTACTATCCAAAAATTAATATAGAAAAATCATTTACAACTTTTTCTAACGCCCAAAAGCAAAATTCTTACTCATGTCCAATTCCACCACACCAGCGTGCAAGAAAATTAAATAGTTTTTCATTTCATGTCGTAACATGCATAAAATTTTTAAAGATCCAATCTCAAGTCATAACGACAGGTAAGCATGTACTGTAAAACGTATGTCATGTAGACACACAGGTGATGTATAGCATTAAAACATGCACATGCAAAAATCATGACTTAATGCTTACTACATAACATAATGCAAAACTTTAAAACTTACAGACTTGAGGTGTGACTTCGTGAGCTTCTTGCGACTGGCAGTAGGCATAACCCTTTACAAGAACCTCGCTCTGATACCAACTATAACGTACCGTACTTTTACTACTTGAAATTTGCGGAAAAATAAAAATTTCATTCAAATAAAACATCCGTACGGTAGTCACCCAACATTCATAAAATATCTTTAAAATAATCCATCATCAAATAAAAGTTTGCTAAAAGAACGCTGTCTCAAAACGTCTCACATTCAAATCATAACATCAGAGTATGTTAAAAGTTTGCATAAACATAAACTTGCGGTCCTCGGGTTTAGCCTGCCGCTCAGCCCAAGCCTGCCCCTTGGTCGCCACCTCCTAATTCCTGCTCATCGTACTCACCTGCATCGATCAAGTCTAGTGAGTCTAAAGACTCAACACGTATAAACTGGAAATAACGAGTATTACATAATAAAATCGCATGCATCTTTAAAATAGGACATACATACTTTAAATTGAACTTGCATAAACTTCAACTTGAAATAAACTTGAACTTGAACATACATATATACAAAACTAGACGTGCCATCATCATAAACTTTCATAAACATACTGCATACGTAAACATACATAACTTCATCATTTTTCGTAGAGGCATGTTTCAAAGCAAGTGACCCATAACATAATAAACGCCTGATCAGACACACCACAGTACTGGACTGACAGGGACGTATCCACTGCCACATACATAAGATCCCCGTTCATAATTTAACGGGCTGGTTGGTCCCCGTTCATAATTTAACGCTTTCCAACCATGATCTAACCCGTTCATAATTTAACGGGCGGATTGGTCCCCGTTCATAATTTAACGCTTTCCAATCCTAACATAATTTGGTCACAAGACATTTAGCATACCTCAAAAACTTGACATATTTTCTTTGCACGTCAACATACTTACTTGGCGTTGAGGGATTCGTTGGACCTCGATCGGGGCCGTTGCTGCACCAACTAACATGAATTTGCATAACTTAAACGTAGGAATCATACTTACTCTCAAGTCCAAATCAATACTTAGGACGTTCTATCATTTCCCATAACACGACCTTGAAAATCCTTGCACTAAACCATGACATCAAACCTCAAGGGTGTTATAACATTTTTCCCAAAATGTGAAGGACACGGACCCCGTGCCCAGGTCTGGCTCCGGGTCTGTGTAGGTACTGTAAAATGTGCGTGCAGAAAAGGGAAGACACGGACCCCGTGCTGAGGTCCGTGTAGGGGTCCGTGTAGACTCTGGAAAAAGACATTGAAAGGGAGGAGGGGCACGGACCCCGTGTCAGGGTCCGGGTGGACATCCGTGTAGGCACTGGAAAAGTACACTAGGTGAAACCCAAAGGCACGGACCCCGTGCTCTCATCCGTGTAGGGGTCCGTGTAGCTACTGTAAAAAGACACCGAAGAGGAACAAAGGCACGGACCCCGTGACCGGGTCCGTGGGAAGGTCCGTGTGGCCACTGTGATCGCGAACTTACGAAAATTCTTGTACATGCTTTGCTTAACTTTCTAGACGCGGTTGCACGAACTATGAACCGACACCCCGAGACCCATCCTAGCATACCATAACATAAAACCAATTTCGTACAACATCTCAAGCAACGACGTTCATCTTACGACGCATACAATTTCAAAAACGTGACAATCGACACTAATTTCTTTCCTACGACTTCTAATGCATTCGAGTGCCTATCGACACTAAACGACGTACCACATATCGACCCAACAACATAATAATCATACCTAGGTGCAACAACGATCGTCCGTCGATCTCCAACGAAGCCTGCAACAAATAAACTTCGAGAACACAATTATCGTAAAAGTCGCAGTTTGAGCAGTCCCACGAAAAACGCCATAACTCACTCAATTTTCATCCAAAAATCTCGAATTTTATATCAAATCGAAGGTATCGAAAAAATCTACAATTTTGTAGTTGAAAGTTTTCTCAAATTCTCGACGGAAAAATCGCAGTTTCGAGAAGAACAGCAAGTTACGAGATTTCAGATCTAAAAAGTATTTCAAACGCATTCAAATCAATTTCCGCTCAAACGACGAACGTCACAAACATATTTTCACGCATAAAAATACACAACGCATACTATGACATGATCGATACAGAAAGAACAGATTATACGTGTCTTTTTGATATTTAAAAGTACCGTACGACGACACCGAAGCGGAGATGGAGCGAGGCTTGATCCGGGACGATTGTGACGCTAAAATTCTTTGAAGAAAATTCACAAAGCTTGCTGGAAAAGTTCAGAGGAGGGGGCGGCTGCTATGGGGAGAAAAACCCTAGAATTTTCTCTCTTAAAAATATAAAATCTGAAACGTAAGGTGAGTGTGTGTGTTTAGTGTGTGTAAAAACGTGTAAGTGTGTGTGAGTGTGTGTAACGTGTGTGTGTGTTTTAATTAGGAGAAACTCTAGCTAAATAGACTATTTAAAATACTAATAAAAAGTTAACACACACTAATTTAATCAAACTCTACAATTAAAATAATTACACACCAATTTTAAAAGTTTCAAACTCTTGAATCTCTAAATACACAATAATGCTTTAAAATATTAAAACTTGATAACTTAATAAATTTCTCCATCCTCAACTTAAAATAAAATACCACATTTTAAATTGCCAAAAATCGTCACCGGGTCTTTTCCTCGATCCCGCCTCGAATAATCGCCTGAAACATGAAACTCGAAAAGTATTTTAACGTTCATCAATTAAACATTTAAAATAATGCAAATTCTTAAATCGTGAATTAAAACCCAAATCAATGAATTAAGTATGCATTAAAACCATTTAATAAAATACATAAGGAATTAATAACTTGCACGCACGTGGTTCATGTTGATCTCAAATTTCGGGACGTCACACCGCATGTTTCCGCACTTTGATTATGAGATTTGAGAAGGGATGCATATTTTCATACGTTGATGATTTTTACGATTTTTACTCGTTTGTGTTTACGTATGATTTTTGGATAAGTTTGATTAATTTAAACTGCATTGTTCTTATTGTCAAATAATTACGATTATTTATAAATGTTATTCCGAAAATTCGAGCTTTATAAAAAAAATATTTATCCAGTATAATTTTAAAATGAGTGAGACGTTTCAGCAAGGATGCTAGGGACTGCTGAGTAAGGGTCTGTAAAACGTCATTGATTAAGGTAAAATCAGGCTGGAGTCGAGACTTGGTGAGTTATATTGTAGGTCGTGAGTTGTTGTCAAGGAGGGGCTCGAGTTGGCTAGTGCAAAGCCTATGGGTGGTGCAGCCGTGCATGGTTTGAACTTGGCCAAGAAGCTGACCCCCTTGGGACAAGGCTTGGAGAGAGGCGTGAGATGCTGGTCTTTGTTCAATAGGCGATCAAAGGGATAGGTTGGGGATGGTTTGGTTGGTTTGTTGAAGGGCTTCGGGGGTATCACATGTGGTTAGTTGTTTGGGCAGTAGGTTCAGCTAAGATGGTTCAAGTAGGGTCCTTTGAGCTCGGTCGTGGTTCCTGGATAGCTAGATAGGTGCTGGACATGTTGACTTTTAACTAGAGTCGATAAAATCGCTGCTTGGTGGCATTAGGGTTCGAACTTGACACTTGCTGGAAATTCAAGAAGCTCGTGGCCTCATTTTCGTGGGTCTTAGGGTGTTGGAACGTGAGGTTTAGAGGCTGGTAAGAGGTATTTCAGGCATGGTTTAAGTTTGGAATAATTTGGTTCGGTTTCGGGTTGATTCGGGTTAAAACCGGGACCTCGATTTAAGTTTTAAAATGAATTGAATAAGTTTTGAAATGGGCTCGAGTTACGTCTAAGAAATACATTTAATTATGTTTTGGGATATTTTAAGGAGTTTGCTAAACTTCGGGTCGAAATTTAGAGGTCAGGGTAAAACGGTCATTTTGGGTTTCCAAGGGCAAAATGGTCATTTTGCACGTGGGGAGAGCTTTTAGTCTTGGCAACGCCCTGAGCACAAATTTATCATGTTTTTAAATGTTTATGCTTTATGATCATGATTTTTATGAATTTATGAAATATACATTGCATGCCTATTTTAAGAAAAATATACACATGTGCATGATTTTGATAAGTGATGAAAATGATAACGTTTTTGAAGGATTTGAATTAGTTGTGAGTGACGATACATATGTAAATGCTTAAGATGAGGCCTAGGCACAGTGGATGGATAATACTGTCACTGATGCCCGACAGCCACCAGATACCATGGTTTTATGTAGATGGATTCATCGTATAATGATGTATGATGATACGAAAGTCACAACTAATAAACTGAATTCATTAAAAGAAATGATGTATAAGTATATGATGATAATGATGAGTTGTTTTGACATGTTATGATTTCATATGACACGTTTACTTTACGCTTTTAAAGTTCATGAAAGGTATATTGATTACAGTATTCACTGCTGTGTGCTATATATATGTACTTGTTATCTCCACTACTTGTGTGTTGAATTTTTAGACTTACTAGGCGTGTGTAATGCAGGTGAGCATATTTATGAGGGGATTGGAGGTGCCGAACTCTGAGTCGGCAGGACTGGATGTGTGTGCACGACCCGAGGACCACATTACTTCCGCACATTATGATTGTTGAGATTTAGAGGACATGAGCATTTTTTTATATACATTGGTCTTGATACAATGTTGGTTTTAGGATTTTTACTCGTTACGTTTTCGCATTTTTCTGTTGGTTGAGTTTGCCATTTTAACTGCACTATTTAAACTGTTAAATGTTTACGCTTATTTTTAATTGATTTATTTTTTAGTGGTTTTGCATGCATGCAAATATTTAAATGATATTCACAAAAATGTGAGCTTTTTTTAAAAAAAATATATTCCACATTTTAAATTTGTAGACATTTCATGAATTATTTCAGTCAGTCTAGAAATTTTTGATCTCATCTACTGAATCAAAGAATTACTTTAATCCTTTTCAGCTATCAGCTTAGCAATTTCCTCTTTGACATTTAGGCTTTCAACTGATTTTAGACTATCAGCCATGTCATTTGAGAGATCATTTTGCTTAGCCATAGCTTCTTCAAAGGACATAGATAGCTTTCATGAATTATTTCAGTCAGTCTAGAATTTTCTGTTCTCATCTACTGAATCAGAATTAATTTCATCCTTTTCAGCTATCAACTTAGCAATTTCCTCTTTGACATTTAGGCTTTCAACTGATTTTAGACTATCAGCCATGTCATTTGAGAGATCATTTTGCTTAGCCTTAGCTTCTTCAAATGACATAGCTAGGTTGTGGACTCATTAACCATATCATGCAGTGTGGAAATAAGTTCTTCTTGTCTGAAATCAGTAGAATTGAAGTCAAACACCTGATCGCTGCTGGACTCCAGCTCTGCATCATCCATGAGCCATTTTACCTCCTCTTCTTCACTGAAGCTACTTGAGCTCTCGGTTTCCGATGCCTTCGCTGTCAGTTTCAGCCCACTTTACTTATTCTATTCGTCAACCAATGTGGCATGCTTTATTCTGGATGACTTCTCCTCATCCTTTAATCTTTTTTTTTTGTTTGAAGGGCTTTTTACCATTTTCAACTGATCTTTTGCTGTCTTATTTTTTGGCTTTGGACAATCATTAATGAAGTAACCAATCTTTTTATTGTTGAAGCACGCATTTGGTTCCTCCTTTGATTCATTTCTATAATAGTTTCTCTTGAAGGAACCTTGATTCTTTCTCATAAACTTTCCAAATTTCTTTACAAACAATGACATTACGTCAGTGCTCAGTTGTTCCGCTGAATTCTCAACTGAAACTATTGGTTCCAGTTTCAGTGCACTTAGAGCAGTTGGAACTGATGGAACTATTGGCTCGTCTTCTCCAGTTTGCACTTCAAACTTGTATGCTTATAAGTCTGCAAATAAGTTGTGTAGCTCCACCTTATTCAGATCTTTCGATTCTTGTTACAATATATGTTGGAAAATTAATTTCGGTGGTTTGACAAACTAAGAGATTAATTTATTGGACTAACTGATCACGAGCTGACAATTGCCTTTTTGAAGATTAATGCACAATTTATTAAAGGCAATTGAGATCAGTTGATATATTCAGTTGAGTGCTTATCAGCGTCTTCATATCAGCTGATCACTTAGCTGTACACGTCATCAGTTGAAAAGGACATTCAACCGACAACAGTACAAAGCAGAATGCAACTCGTATTTGAAAGCCGCATTTCAGAGTTTACAGTGTACGATTGTTAGAAGAATATTGATATGGCAATCAACGAATATAAAGATTCAAATATTATTTAATCTTACTGTTGAAGAGAAGCCTATAAATAAGTGAGGAGAGCAGTTAGGGAAACAACTTTTGAACAACTAAGTGATCTATCAATTCTCAAGCTTGGCGTTACCCTGCTAAAATTATAGCTCTTACTCAGAGAATCAAAAGCTCACTCTTATTAGATTTATCTGTAGCATTTGAGGCTACCTTTTGAGCTTACTAGCACAAACCGTTGTATTATTTATTTGATCTTAACTAGATCAGTTGTGCTAAGTCCAGTCGAGAACTGTGAGAAATTTTAAACTAAGAGTTTCAGTTTTGGCAGTGTTAAGTCCAAACTGAAGTGGTCTGTATAAGTTTTGTATCGATCAAATTCTTTTCGTGCATATCATATCCTTGTGATAGAATGGATGACGTAGGAGTTATTCAATCTCCGAACATCCATAAATCTTCGAATAATTACTTTAGTCATTTATTCTATCTTTCAGTCAGTTTATTTCCGCAACTATATTCAGTTAAACTGATTGTTATCGTGTGACAAGATTCCTAGGATCAGTTTGTCACATAACTGACACTTCATTCAAAACAGATTATAAAAATCGTGTTTGTTTATTCAACCCCACATTCTAAACACATTTCAACCCCTCAACCGATCCTATCAAGTAATATCAGAGCCGTTGAATCTTGTCTCAAAATATTCTTATTTACAAACTGATCAACATATCTTCTTTCAAAAAAATACCGATGTTTTTCAGAGAATATTTTGACGATTGGAAATCAGATTGCAGGCTCATTTAGCTGCACAAGATGACGACACGTTGTATGTCATCACTGATGGTACCATGGAGATTTTAAAAGCAAACATTGCAGTTGCCATTACTGATGGGGCAGCTAATCGCATAGAAAAGCCCTAGAGAGGAATGGAAAACTGAGAACAAAAGGAAAGCCAACCTATACAATGTGGCTAAGGATATCTTATACAAAACGCTGGATAAGTCACTTTCAGCAAAATCAAGATGTGCAAAACTGACAAAGAAATATGGGAAAAACTGAACCAGCTATGTGAATGAAAGGAGCAAAAAAAAAGAACAAGCTATCAGTTGCTAGTTAAAAAGTTTGACAACATCAAGATGAAAGCTGGTGAATCCATGCATGATTATGATGAAAGGATCAGTGGTATTGTCAATGAACTGAATGCACTTGGAAATGTGTATTCAAACAAAGAAGTGACACTAAAATTGATCAGAGGTCTTCCCAAAGAGTGGGATGTCAAGACCATGGCAATGAGAGAGTCAAAGGATCTTAACAAGATCGAACTTCATGACTTGTTTGCTGATCTAAAAGCTTACGAGTTTGAACTACAAACCAGAGAAGGAGAGCCTTCTGTACCAACTACCACAACTGCTGTCAGGCTGGAACCAACTGGTTCAGCTGACAAATCTGCTGATCAACTGAGCAATGTTGCTATGTCATTGTTTGTCAAGAAATTTGGGAGGTTCATGAGGAGGAATCAAGGAAACTTCCAGAAGCAATATCAGAAGAACCAATCCAAAGAAGAATCTTATGTTTGCTAGAAGTGTGGCAAATCTGATCATTTCATAGCAGTCTGTCCTAAGCCAAAGAAGGACATATGAGTATCAACTAATAAGAGAAAGAAACCCTTTGAGCAGAAAGAAGGGCCAAGGATGACAAGAAATCATTCAAGAAGAAGCATGAAGTGCTTTTGGCTGAAGAAAGCAAATCTAAGTGGGCTGAAACTGACAGTGATGAGTTAGAACCAGAAAGCTCAAGCAGTTCAAAGTGATGATGAAGAGGAAGTCAAGTGCTTAATGGCAGATGATGCTGAACTGGAGTCAGCAAGTGAACATGTATTTGACTTCAGCTCTATTGATTTCACTAGTGAGGAACTCATTACCACCTTGCATGACATGGTAAATGAGTATCACAAACTTGCTCGATCATTTCAGAAGGTCGGAACTGAGCAAACAGATCCCAATGACAACAAGACAGAAACTTATGAGTCAGTTGAACTGTTGAGTCTAAAAAGGGAGATTGCAAAGAAAAAAGCTAAAATGATTGAAAATAAAGCTTTGATATGTCACTTAAAAATAGAAATTTCAAAACATAATGAACTGATTAAAGCTAGGAACAAGTCTTCAGTTGCATTAACTGAAATGCAGAACTCTCAAAAAATCAGTTGATGATAAAAACTGGTTTAGGTTTTAATAGTCTTGATGAAATTCTGCAAGTGATGCTCAACCAAGGTTGAATAAAAACAAAGGAAAGTACATTACCTTTGTAAAATCAACCAATGTAAATGAATTTTCAGAACCTAGTAGACCAGCTGTTCAATTGACTGAAAGTAAGAACAAAGTCAAATGATATGGTATTGGATATAGCTCTAAGAGTACAACTGATACAAGAAACCGGTCTCCTAAATGGTCCAGTAACAAAAATCAGTACTCAAGGAATGACTATTACAATTACTACAACTGTAATCTAGTTTAGAATCAATATCAAAAGAATAGCCAGTTGAAAAAGGATACAAATCATACTGTCTCATCCTCACATCACACAAATTTTGCCAAAAATTCGAGAAAAACCATTTGAAACACAGTAACTGAGAATCAGTTAGACTAATTCAAGTCTGGATTCCTAAAGGACTAGTCAGTTTATGTTGCAGGTAACAGGAACAAGCAAGGAATCAACTTGGTATCTAGACACTGGTTGTTCGCGACATATGATAGAAGATGCAAATTTGCTATCTCAACTGATCATATTTACTGGACCAAACATCAGTTTTGGAGACAACTCCAAAGGTAAAAATGTGGGTAAGGGTAAGCTTATGCATGGTAACTTTACAATGAAAGATGTTTTGCTAGTTGAGAATTTGAAGTATAACTTGATAAACATCAGTCAGTTATGCGACAATAATTTTTCAGTTCAGTTTGACAGACACACGTGTTCAGTTAGAGACTCAAATGATGAGGTCATCTTAACGAGAAATCGTTGTGGTAATACTTACAAAGTCAGTTGGACTGAAAAACCTTATGCACCAGTTTGTTTTATTGCTTCCAAATCTTCCAAACACTGGTTATGGCATAAGATATTGAACAACTTAAACTTTAAATCTATTGCCTATCTGAGTAACCACAATCTTGTAACTGGTTTGTCCAAAATAGATTTTTCAAAAGATAAAATTTGTTCAGCATGTCAGTTTGGAAAACAAGTAAGATCTTCATTCAAGAACAGAGGTTGTAAATCATCTTCTCGATGCTTAGAACTGTTGCACACGGATCTTTTTGGTCCAATACTAGTCATGAGTTTAGGGGGAATGAAATACACCTTAGTAGTTGTGGATGATTTTTCAAGATTTACTTGGGTAATTTTTCTTAAATCAAAAGATCAAGCTGATGCACAACTGATTAAGCTCTTCAAAAGACTTTTAAATGAAAAATCAGTTGGTATTGATCAAATGAGGTTTGACATAGGGACTGAATTCATCAATGAAAATCTTTCAACTTTTTTAGAAAATATTGGAATCAAGCATGAGCTCTCAGCAGCTAGAATACTTTAGAAAAATTATATAACTGAGAGAAGAAATTGGACACTTAAAGAAGCTGCTAGAACAATGCTTGCTGATTCTCGTATTTCTCAAAGATTTTGAGCTGAAGCAGTAAACATTGCGTGTTATACTCAGAACAGATCCATGATTAATAAGAATCATGTGAAAACACCATATGAGATCTGGCATGGAAGAAAAAGTGTGGTTTCTTATTTCAAGATATTTGGCTGCAGATGTTTTATTCTTCATAATGGTATAAATAATTTAAAAGCCTTTGATGCTAAATCTGCAGAGGGAATATTTCTTGGATATTCTTCAGTTAGCAAATCATATAGAGTTTTCAATAAAAATTCTTCAATGTTGAATAATCTATTCATATTGTTTTTGATGAAACTGTACTAACTGATAAGCCAACTGATCTAGTACTTGAGCTAGTTTATCGATTAAAGAGATCAGTTTGGAGGATGAAAGTGAAGAAAAAAATCATATCAACAAAAATATCCTTCAAACACCTGAACTAGAAATTCTAGATCAAACAGTTGAATAGCAACCGACTCCTGAAAATCAGTTGGTAGAACAGTTGCCAACTGATACATATCCAACTAAAACTGAAAACATTCAGTTGCCAGCAGAAACAGTTGCTGATAACGGAAGCAGCAAACATTGAAATCAGATGGAAGAAATCACATCCACCAGAATTGGTGATAGATAATCCATATGACCCGGTAAGAACAATAAATCAAATGCTTAACTTATTTATTCATTCTGCTTTTGTCTCACAACTTGAACCAAAGAAAACTGATGAGGCCCTTGCTGATCCTAACAGGATAAATGCAATGCAAGAGGAGCTAAATCAGTTTACCCATAACAATGTATGGACTTAGTGTAGAGGCCCGAAATTCGTATTTGAAAATTTACGGAATAATTTAAAATTTTCTCTTTAAATAAATAAAATGCCTCATTCATAAAATATACTGCTAAAAAGATTCAATGTTTAAAGTAGCAGCAGAAGTAAATAATGTTTTCAAAATAACAACTTAAAATAATTCAACAAAATAAAACTAAGTTTGGAATAAAATTAGTAAGTGTTGAAAATGAGGTCATCGGGTTCCTACTACTGCCGACCCAAGATGTCTCACTGGTCCCCGCCCTCGGCTCCGACCTCATCAATACCTACTAAATCAAGTCTAGTGAGTTTAAAAACTCAGCATGAATATATCATGGATAACAAGTAAAAATATCGTAAAATCAGGCGTAATGTAAAATATCATATCATAGAGCGTAACATGAAAAGTCGTGCCATAAACTGAAATGTTTGCTCGATAGAGCCCTGTCATGAAATAGCATGTCATAATTTTCTGTTGAGAATATGTTCTACGCAAGTGGCCCATAACATGAACTGAATCGTCTGATCAGACTAAACCACAATATACTGAGCGGTAGAGATCATCACAGCCCTTGGACTGGATATCCGTACCCATACGTGAACATTAACCGGTCAGTAGCCACCTGATGAAGTAATAATCCAATAAGCTGCAATCCCATGAGTGTGAAGTGGCCACAAGACATATAGTATATATCTCAAAAATAAACTTTTATATTTTATGCACGTAATATAATTAAATTCCTGAGTTATTTTACCAGTTGGGTTGGATCGTTCCCAGGCTCGATGCGATCTAATTCTAACATGAAAAATATGCAAATGATTTTTATTTGAGAATAACTTAGTCATTGATCCCAAAAACGACCAACTAGACCAACAACTAGATTTCTAACCATGACTCCGTACCAACCTGAACCAACACCGAACCATCATTTAGTCATGGTCAAAATACGTCTAATATAATGAAATAATGCTCCTAAAAATTGTAAAACTCGAAATTTGGTGAATGGAGGCCAAAATCGTGAAACGCTCTTTCGAGAGTCACTTTGGCACGTTGCACCATAATTTCTCGTACGACCTCTAAACTTAACCAAATCATGAACGGCCAAAAACACAACCTTTCTAACTCAATAAAGCACTGTCTAGTCCGAGGCCATAGGCTAAAAGCCAACCAAGAACTCAAACGAGCCTCTGAACTGAAGCACAAAGTTGCTGTCAAGAAAATTACAGCAGCAGCTGTTGCGCTTCCTTGCGCCGTTTGTAAGGCTAATGGCCATTGGGGCTTGAACCACTGACCAGAGCCTCTTTCCAACATCCTAAGGTATGGTTTGAACAATGGCTAAGGGCCCTAGGCCACCACAATCCAAGCCAACACCTATGACAAACCCAAAGCTCCACCCGAGAACACATGCTGGACCGTGAAGGGTGTAGCTTGTTTTGCTGTCAAATGAAGGATCCAACGGTTATAAGGTCAACCATGGTCCATGCTAGACATGATAAGGTGTTGTATGAGTCATGGCTAAGGGCTAGAAGCCAACCACAACCCATCTAACACCTCAAAACCGAAACTCAACAAACTCAACAAAACCAGAATTTTAAAACCGAAGTGGCGCTGTTCTTTGTTTTATTTTTAAAACCGATGGAACTATGAACCAAGCCATGAAAGGGAATCATGGTCATGTCCTAGACATGTCGAGGAGGGGTTCTAACCATGGCTACATCCCATAGGGCATACAAGGTTCGAACTCTCCCCTTAGACAAGCAACAAGGAAAAATCGAGTCTCAGGAATTGCGACATGGGGTGTTGCTGTCAAAAATTGTTTTGTTGGGGTGCATGGACCGCAACCAACGGACCGACACCTCTCTAACACATCCTAGTACAAGCCTAGATGCAAAAGCCTTGGTTTCCTGGAATCGAGCCAAACCCTGAACAATAAAAACAAGCCAAAACCGTGAAGGCACGAGGAAAGAGAGCCGAAAATCTTCACTTTGTTTTCCAAATGTTGTTGTGGTGATTTCGGTTTTTATCAAGGGTCAAGCGCATGTAATGGTTTAAAAATAGATATATAACTTGATTGAATAGCAAATAAATAATATATACATGCCTTGGATTTGTTTGAAACGAAAACAAATCAATACGACGACGGGGCGCGGCGGAGACGGAGTTCTCTTTTCTAGCTTGTTTTTCTCCCTTATTTTCTCCCTTGATTTCTCACAATTTTTTTGCTTATTCTTCTCTGAAATTTCAAGAATATGGATGGAGGAAATTGCTAGGGAATGAAGGGAAGTTTACTAAATAAAAAGTGAGATTTGAAAGGAAAAATGAATCTTGTTATCCTAGTTGTTTGTTAGATAGGAAAAGATATAATATATTATGGGATTTGATGGAGTGATTGGAGATGAATGGCCGACTCTCAGCTATCCAATAAGGGTAGATATTTCTTATTTAATAATTTTTTGGTGATTAAAAATGATGGAATTATTATTACAAGAAAAGGATTAAGGAAAGATATCAATGAAAATGAGTTGTCAAATTTAATTCAAATCTTAAATGGGAGGTGGCCGAAATTTACTATTAAAAATATGGGAGGATATTGCTTAATTGTTAATTAGTTGGGATTTAAAATGAAGGAATTATTCTACCATGAAGGGATAGGGAAAGATATCAAAAATGGAGAGTTGACAAACTAATATCAAATCTCATAAGATGGCCGATTTTTGCTTATAAAAAATGGGGTAGAATATTGCTTAGATATTGTATTTTAAATGTTTAAAGTTTTATCTACCCATTAAATATTTTAGTTAATTAATAAATTAATTATTGAACCTAAAAGAATTTATTTACTACTTATCTCAAATTACTTAATAATTCCTTAAACATTATTTTACATTAAATTAACTTATTATTTATCTTAAATAAATTCTAGGAATGTTTTCTTAATATTAAATTTTATCTTCATACTCCAACTCTAATTCGACCTCACTTAAACTGAAAAGATAAAACTAAACTACTACGTAAAATACTAAACAATTTTTAAAGAAAAGAATTTAAATCTTCATGCATAAAAATCATTTTAATTTAAATAATAGTAATTATGCATGGCTTATACGTAGTCTGATTTACGGGTTCTACAACTCTCCCCCCCTTAAAAGAAATTTCGTCCTCGAAATTAAAACTCACCGAATAACTCGGGATAACGACTCCTCATCTCTGGCTCAAACTCCCACGTAGCTTCCTCCTCTAAATGATTAAGCTACTTGACTTTCACTCGCTTAACCAGCTTATTCTGAAGCTTCTTCTCCTGTCTGTCTAAGATTTGCACTGGCCTTTCTTCGTCAGACAGGTTCGGAGTGAGCTGCAAAGGTTCAAAATTCAAGACATGCGAAGGATTTGCCATATACTTCCTCATCATAGAGACGTGGAACAAATTGTGTACTCCGGCCAGATTCGGCGGAAGAGCAACACGATAAGCTAGCGTCCCCACCCTGTCGAGGATCTCAAAGGGTCCAATGAATCTCAGACTGAGCTTTCCTTTCTTCTCGAACCGCATGACACCTTTCATAGGTGCTACCTTCACGAAAACATGGTCGTCAACGTCAAACTCTAGATTTCTCCTCCTCTGATCCGCGTAGCTCTTCTGTCGACACTGAGCAGTCCTCATCCTATCAGGGATCTTGACTACTACATCGGCAGCCTGCTGGATGATCTCCGGACCCAATTCTGATCTCTCCCCTACTTTATCCCAATGAACAAGCGATATGCACTTACGACCTTACAGTGCTTCATACGGAGCCATATCTATAGACGACTGGAAACTGTTGCTATAGGTGAACTCTACCAATGGCAAATTCGACTCCCAACTCCCTGAGAAATCGATGACACATGCACGGAGAAGATCTTCCAAAATCTGGATAACTCTCTCTGACTGCACATCTGTCTGAGGGTGGAAAGATGTGCTAAATAACAACTTCATACCCACTGCTGAATGCAGACTCTTCCAAAAGGCGGAAGTGAATCTATGATCTTGGTCAGACACTATAGAAATGGGAATACCATGAAGTCTAAGTATCACTCGGATATACAACTCTGCATACTGTATCATGGTGAAAGTCGTCTTGATAGGCAAGAAGTGCGCTGATTTGGTAAGACGATCAACAATCACCCAGATAGCATTTGATCCTCTGACTGACTTCGGCAACCCGATCACGAAGTCCATGGTAATATTCTCCCACTTCAACTCGGGAATAGGAAGAGGCTGGAGCAAGCCTGCTGGTCTCTGATGCTCCGCTTTCACTAGCTTGCAAGTCAGACACTCAGATACAAAACGTTTGATATCTTTCTTCATTGCTGGCCACCAATACAACAACTGCAGATCTTTGTACATCTTCGTACTCCCGGGATGAATAGATTACGGCGACATATGGGCCTCGAATAGAATATCTGCTTGAATAGAATCACTGCTAGGAACCCACATTCTGTCTCGGTATCTCACAATATCGTCGCTAACTGTATACAAAACACTGCCCTTGACCTCATCTCTCTGCTTCCACTTTGCCAACTGCTCATCTGCTAACTGACCACTGCGAATACGATCTAGAAGAGAAGGCGGAATCGTCAAAGTTGATAGACGGGGAACATTACCTCGAGGATAAGTCTTTAGATCAAACCTCTGCATCTCAGACTGAAGAAGCCTCGAAATCGCTAGATGAGTCATCACTGCGACTTTCCTGCTCAATGCATCCGCAACTACATTAGCTTTACTTGGGTTGTAGTTAATGTCACAGTCATAGTCCTTCACTAGCTCCAACCAACGCCTCTAACGCATATTCAGCTCTTTCTGCGTAAAGAAGTACTTGAGGCTCTTATGGTCGGTAAAGATCTGGCACTTCTCTACGTACAAATAATGCCTCCAAATATTCAAGGCAAATACTACGGCTGCCAACTCTAGATCATGGGTAAGGTAGTTTTTCTCATGGACTTTCAACTGTCGAGAAGCATACGCTATCACCTTCCCATGCTGCATCAACACTGCGCTTAAACCAAGCTTTGAAGCATCGGTATACAAAACAAAGTCTCGCCTTGATGGCATGGCCAACACTGGCGCTGAGATAAGAGCTTGCTTCAAAGTATCGAAGCTCTTCTAACACTCATCGCTCCACACAAATTTCGCATTCTTCTTTTTCAGCGACGTGAGTGGAACTGCGATAGAGGAGAATCCCTGAATAAACTTCCGATAATATCCTGCTAGTCCAATGAAACTATAGATCTCTGATGCATTTTGCGGCACAACCCAATCTCTGACTGCTGCAACTTTCGCTGGATCTACCTCAATACCGCTGCTAGAAACGATGTGGCCTGAGAACGCCACCTTCTCTAACCAAAATTCGCATTTACTGAACTTCGCGAATAGCTTATGCATCTGTAGGGTCTGCAAAACTGCGGTCAGATGTCTTCTATGATCCTCTTATTCTTAAAGTAGACGAGAATGTCGTCTATGAATACTATCACAAACTGATCAAGAAACGACTGAAATACACGATTCATGAGATCCATGAAGATCGCTGGCACATTCGTCAAACCGAACGACATCACAAGGAACTCAAAGTGGCCATAACGAGTCCTGAAAGCAGTCTTGAGAACATCGGCATCTTTCACCCTCAACTGGTGATAACTAAAACGCAGATCAATTTTTGAGAATATTGAAGCTCCCTGCAACTGGTCAAATAGATCTTCAATCCTCGGGAGTGGGTATTTGTTCTTCACTCTAACCCTGTTCAATTCCCGGTAGACAATTCAAAGCCTCATCGTGCCATCCTTCTTCTTCACAAACAAGACTTGAGGGCGTCATGGTGAAAAACTCGGGCGAATGAACTCCTTGTCAAGAAGTTCCTAAATCTGCTTCTTAAGTTCTGCTATCTCTGTCGGTGCTAATCGGTACAGTGATTTTGAGATCGGAGCCGTACCTGGCATTAACTCAATAGAAAACTCCACCTCTCGCTCGGGTGGCATACCAGAGACGTCGTCAGGAAAAACGTCTAGAAAATCCCTAACAATTGGGACATCGGAGGCTGACTGACTGGGTGCCTCGGGAACGGATATAAAAGTTGCCAAAAACGCTCGACACCCTCTATGCATGAGCTTCCTAGCCTGGGCACAAGGTATAATGCACGGTAAAGGAAAGTACCTGTCTGGCTCGAATAAGAACTGCTCCATCCCAGGCGGTCAGACTAGAACAGATCTCCGCTGGAATTCGATCAAAACTCTGTTCCTTAATAGCCAGTCCATCCCCAGGATAATGTCAAACTCTGGCATAGGCAAAACGATAAGATCCGCATAAACAAGATTGCCATGAAGCTCGAGATCTATGTGTCGGATCACATTAGTAGCTGCCATCTCCTTTGTCGAAGGCAGTACTATTGAATAGGCTATATCTTGCCCAATGGTCTTGACCTTGAGAAAATTAGCAAAGGTCTCCGAAATGAATGAATGAGTAGCCCCTGAATCTATCAAGGCTTTCGTAGCTGAACCCGCTATAAAAATTCTCCCTGAAAGGTTGAAACGTCAAGCTGAACCCAATAATCACAAGAACTAACCTATAGACATGCGAAGGTCAAAGTTCTTCTAACCTAATTCCCGAAAGTATCACTGATTAGAGCATGCAATCCTATCACAATTCTAAGTTCAAAATCTTAATCCAGATTCAAAACATTGAATTTCAAATATTAAATTAAAGCTTTAAGATATCTTTCATGAGCATGGTGTCTGGGTTCGTCTCCGCTGCATGGAGTGCAAAAACAATGCCTTGGGTAAGAAGACTCCCCTATGGGCATTGCTGCAACAAGTGGTCTAGAATACCACACTTGTAACACTTCCCTGAACCATACATGCACGCTCCAGCATGGCGGCGTGTGCACCTAGGACAGACTGGGTGCTCAAAAGTCCTCAGGACTGCGCGTCCCCGCTGCTGCTGCTGTCCTCTGTTTCTAGGTGGGCCGTGGAAAGGCCTCTTATTCTGGGGCTGCTGCTGAGGATGAGGGCGGTGCAGTACTTGAACTGGTCGCTTGCCCTGGCGGTCTCTCTCTATATCATTCAGATCCTGCTCTGCAGCTAGCGCTCTGGAGACAGCGACATCATAAATAGTAGGGCCAGCCACCCTAACATCGCGGCGCAAGATCGGCCGCAGACCATCTAGAAAGTGTCTCAACTTTTCTCCGGCATCATTTGCAATCAGGGGCACAAAGTGGCAACCCCTCTCAAACTTACGGATGAACTCCGTAACAGTCGAGTCTCCCTGCCTCAGGGTCATGAACTCCCTGGTCAACCTGGAACGCACCTCGTCAGTAAAATATTTCTAGTAGAATACCTCGGTGAAGCGCGTCCAGCTCAGAGTAGCCAAATTCACGGCTACGGATGCTCCTTCCCACCATAAGCGGGCGTCTCCTCCAAATAGATAGGTAGCACAACGAACCCTATCTTCGTCTTCAAGCTCCATGAACTCGAAGATAACCTCGAGGGACTTAATGCCCTCGGCGATCATGGGATCTGCAGTCCCTGAAAACTCCTTCGGTCTCATCTTTATGAACCGCTCATAAGTAGCCTCAGGCCCTGCCGGCCTACGTGCGCTCAAGAACGCGTCTAGGAGGCATATTGTTCCATACATAACCCATACGTAACTAACATGCATAATCTCTATTATTTCTTTAAATTTAAATAAATACTGCATAATCAAAATCTGAACGTAAAATATTTCATGAAAATATGTTGTTAAAATATTTCATGCTTTAAAAGAAATGCGTAAACGTAAACTTACAGACCGAAGACGTGACTTTGTGAGCTTCTCGAGGTCAGTAGTAGTACAACTCTTTACAGGAACAGAGGCTCTGATACCAACTGTTGAGGCCCGAAATTCTTATTTGAAAATTTGCGGAATAATTTAAAATTTTCTCTTTAAATAAATAAAATACCTCATTCATAAAATATATTGCTAAAAAGATTCAATGTTTAAAGTAGCAGCGGAAGTAAATAATATTTTCAAAATAACAACTTAAAATAATTCAACAAAATAAAACTGAGTTTGGAATAAAAATAGTAAGTGCTGAAAATGAGGTCCTCGGGTTCCTACTACTACCGACCCAAGATGGCTCACTAGGCCCTGCCCTCGGCCCCGACCTCATCAGTACCTACAACAATCAAGTGTAGTGAGTTTAAAGACTCAGCATGCATATATCATGGATAACAAGTAAAAATATCGTAAAATCGGGCGTAACGTAAAATATCATATCATAGAGCGTAACGTGAAAAGTCGTGCCATGAATAATTATAAATACATGCATAACTGAAAAATCTTAAGTGAAATGTTTGCTCGATAGAGTCCTGTCATGAAATAGCATATCATAATTTTCTGTTGAGAATATGTTCTATGCTAGTGGCCCATAACATAAACTGAATCGTCTGTACAGATTAAACCACAATATACTGGGTGGTCTAGATCATCACAGCCCTTGGACTAGATATCTGTACCCATACATGAACATGAACAGGTCAGTAGCCACTGGATGAAGTAATAATCCCATAAGCTGCAATCCCATGAGTGTGAAGTGGCCACAAGACATATCGCATATATCTCAAAAATAAACTTTTATATTTTATGCACGTAATATAATTAAATTCCTGAGTTATTTTACCAATTGGGTTGGATCGTTCCCAGGCTCGCTACGACCTAATTCTAACATGAAAAATATGCAAATTATTTTTCCTTGAGAATAACTTAGTCATTGATCCCAAAAACGGCCCACTAGACTAGCAACTAGATTTCTAACCATGACTCCGTACCAACCCGAACCAACACCGAACTATCGTTTAGTCATGGTCAAAATATATCTAACATAATGAAACAATGCTCCTAAAAATTTTAAAACTCGAAATTTGGTGAATGGAGGCCAAAATCGTGAAACGCTCTTTCGAGAGTCACTTTGGCACGTGGCACCGTAATTTCTCGTACGACCTCTAAACTTAACCAAATCATGAACGGCCAAAAACATGACCTTCCTAACTCAATAAGGCACAGTCCAGTCCAAGGCCATAGGCGAAAAGCCAACCAAGAACTCAAACGAGTCTCTGAACCGAAGCACAAAGTTGCTGTCAAGAAAATTACAGCAGCAGCTGTTGCGCTTCCTTGAGTCGTTTGTAAGGCTAATGGCCACTGGGGCTTGAACCACCAACTAGAGCCTCTTGCCAACATCCTAAGGTATGGTTTGAACCATGGCTAAGGCCCCTAGGCCAGCCACAATCCAAGCCAACACCTATGACAAACCCGAAGCTCCACCCGAGAACACATGCTGGACCGTGGGGGGTGTAGATTGTTTTGCAGTCAAATGAAGGATCCAATGGTTATGAGGTTAACCATGTTCATGCTAGACATGCTAAGGTGTTGTATGAGTCATGGCTAAGGGCTAGAAGCCAACCACAACCCATCTAACACCTCAAAACCGAAACTAAACACAGTCAACAAAACCAGAATTTTAAAACTGAAGGGGCGCTGTTCTTTGTTTTATTTTTAAAACCGATGGAACCATGAACCAAGCTTGGTCACGTCCTAGGCATGTCGAGGAGGGGTTCTAACCATGGCTACAGCCCCTAGGGCAGCCAAGGTTCGAACTCTCCCCTTAGACAAGTAACAAGGAAAAATCGAGTCTCATGAATTGCGACATGGGGTGTTGCTGTCAAAAATGGTTTTGTTGGGGTGCATGGACCGCAAAAAATGGACCGACACCTCTCTAACGCATCCTAGTACAAGCCTAGATGCAGCCTTGGTTGCCTGGAATCGAGCCAAACCCTGAACAACAAAAACAAGCCAAAACCGTGAAGGCACAAGGAAAGAGAGCCGAAAATCTGCACTTTGTTTTCGAAAATGTTGCTGTGGTGATTTCGGTTTTATCAAGGGTCAAGCACATGTAATGGTTTAAAAATAGTTATATAACTTGATTGAAGAGCAAAGAAATAATATAGAAATGCCTTGGATTTGTTTGAAACGAAAACAAATCAATACGATGACGCAGCGCGGCGGAGACGGAGTTATCTTTTCTAGCTTGTTTTTCTCTCTTATTTTCTCCCTTGCTTTCTCACGATTTTTCTGCTTACTCTTCTCTGAATTTTGAGAATATGGATGGAGGAAATGGCTAGGGAATGAAGGGAAGTTTACTAAATAAAAAGGGAGATTTGAAAGGCGAAATGAATCTTGCTATCCTAGTTGTTTGTTAGATAGGAAAAGATATAATATATTATGGGATTTGATGGAGTGATTAGAGATGAATGGCCGATTCTTAGCTATCCAATAAGGGTAGATATTGCTTATTTAATAATTTTTTGGTGATTAAAAATGAAGGGATTATTATGTCAAGAAAAGGATTAAGGAAAGATATCAATGAAAATGAGTTGTCAAATTTAATTCAAATCTTAAATGTGAGGTGGCCGAAATTTGCTATTAAAAAATATGGGAGGATATTGCTTAATTGTTAATTAGTGTAGCTTTAAAATGAACGAATTATTCTACCATGAAGAGATATGGAAAGATATCAAAAATGGAGAGTTGACAAACTTATATCAAATCTTATAAGGTGGCCGATTTTTTCTTATAAAAAAATGGGGTAGAATATTGCTTAAATATTGTATTTTTGATCTTTAAAGTTTTATCTACCCATTAAATATTTTAGTGAATTAAAAAATTAATTATTGAACCTAAAAGAAATTATTTACTAAATATCTCAAATTAGTTAAATAATTCCTTATAAATTATTTTACATTAAATTAATTTATTATTTATCTTAAATAAATTCTAGGAATGTTTTCTTAATATTAAACTTTATCTTCATACTCCAACTCCAGTCCGACCTCACTTAAACTGAAAAGAAAAAATTAAACTACTACGTAAAATACTAAACAATTTTTAAAGAAAAGAATTTAAATCCTCATGCATAAAAATCATTTTAATTTAAATAATATTAATTATGCATGAATTATACGTAGTCTGATTTACGGGTTCTACACTTAGTTCTAAGACCAGTCTGTAAAACAATTATAGGTATTCAGTAATAAACTGAACGAAGATGGTTCAGTTGCACGCAACAAAACAAGATTGCTAGCACAAGGATATAGTCAGGAAGAAGGAATTGACTATGATGAAACACATGCACCAGTTGCAAAACTGGAAGCAATCAGAATATTCCTTGCCTACGTATCATTCAAGAATTTCAAGGTCTATCAAATGGATGTAAAAAGTGCATTTCTGAATGATCAGTTGCAAGAAGAAGTGTATGTTGAACAACCTCCAGGTTTTTCAATCACTCTTTTCCTGATCATGTCTATCATTTGAAGAAAGCTTGATATCATTTTAAACAAGCTCCAAGAGTTTGGTATGAAACACTTTCAAATTTCTTAATTGATCATGATTTTACTGTTGGATCAGTTGACAAGACCTTGTTTAAATTTTCTAAGAATGATCATATTTTACTTGTGCAAATTTATGTTTATGATATTATATTTGGGTCAACTAACCCCAAATTGTGTGAGAAGTTTGCCAAGTTAATGCAGGACAAATTCGAGATGACGATGATGGGTGAACTGATATTTTTCCTCGGTCTGCAAGTGAAACAACTGGAAACTGGTATCTTAATCAGTCAGACCAAATACACGAAGGAATTGCTCAAGAAATTTGGCATGGAAACATATTCAGCTGCAAGCACTCCCATGAGTTCATCAGTTAAACTGGAAAATGATCAAGGGGGAATATCAGTTGAGACGTCACTCTACAGAGGTTTAATAGGTTCATTATTGTACCTAACTACTAGTCGTCCTGATATTTTTTTTGCTGTTTGCATGTGTGCTAGATTTCAAGTAAATCCTAAGCAATCACATTTTACTGTTGCCAAAAGAATTTTAAAATATTTAAAAGGCACTCAAAATATAGGACTATGGTACGCTAAAGACTCTTCTTTCAATTTAGTTGGATATTCAGATGCAGATTATGCAGGATGTAGGCTTGATCGTAAAAGCACAAGTGGATCATGTCAGTTTTCTAGGAGACAGACTGATCTCTTGGTTCAGCAAGAAGCAAATATCCATAGCCACTTCCACAACTGAAGCAGAATACCTTGCTGCTGAAAGCTGTTGTTCCCAACTGCTCTGGATTCAGCAACAACTGAAAGATTATGGAGTTGATGCTAATGAATCTCCCATATTTTGTAACAATACGAGCACGATTGCGATAACTTATAATCCAGTTCTTCACTCAAGGACCAAGCACACTGATGTCAGACTTCACTTCATCAGAGATCATGCTCTGAAGAAAGATATCAGATTGGAATATGTGTCAAATGAACAACAAGCTGCTGACATCTTCACAAAGCCATTGGAAGAGACTAATTTTTCTCACTTTCTCAATATACTTGGTATAATTGATTTATCTTAATCAGTTTTATTGTTGCTTTGTCAGTTGCTGTTCATTCAGTTTGTCATTCATTATTTATAATGTTTATCAACTGATGTCAATGACTCATTCTTCAGTTCGCATGTTCAGTTCTTTAACTATGTGTCAACTGACGTTAGTTATTAATATATCCGTTATGATATTCAGTTCGTTCATTTTCTGTCAACTGATGTCAGTTATTAATTTATCAGTTATTTTATTCAGTTAGTTAATTATTTATCAAATGATGAAAGTGAAATTTTTGCAGAAAGTGAAGAGACAACAATGATGGTAAATAGGATTTCATTAACCATAAAATCGAGCGTCATTCAGTTGTCTTCCTACAGCTTCTTGCCAATCATTTAACCAATTTACAAGTTCTTGGCTATGAATTTCTCTAACAAATTCAAATTAGAGACCTTCCTAGCTAATGTCATTCTTTCCACAGCATCACATGCCACAGAACTTCATCAGTGACAAGCTGTGAAACGCGACAGATGTTAAAACGCCTGAAGTATTTTCTTACTACAGCTTTTTGTCGAGTAGTGGTAACTGAACCGTGTCTTCGAATAGACTGAAGATCGTGAACCTTATTCCAAGAAGACATCACCTTCAACCAGAAGAATTCTTCGATGTCTTTCTTCACATCTTCCAAAACTCGTGCTCTTTGTGCCAACATGTGATAATTGCTGATGCAGGCATCTGAGATGATCGAATCAGACTCACTAGACAAACGAGACACACTCGACATATTGAACTGTTACTATCTAACATTGTTTTCATTTTACTTATAAACAAGCCTCATTTAATATTGAAGAAGATGAAGAGACTCAAGTCAACTAAACCGTCTTTTGACTCCCACAGACTGAGTTTTTCTTACCCTTTCTCTAAATTATAAGCATTTATTAAGGGGGAATGTTAATTCAAAAAGTTACTGAGAAGACAACAGTCATTTGGTCTTCAACTGAACCGACTGAGTTCTCAACTAGTTATTCAGCTGCTGATCTAAGTGATAATTCGATTAATATTCTATATTAAATTATGTGACCGTTTTTCTAAGCATTAAATGTTGTCTTTCATTGAATAGTATTTTGGAACGTGGACCCATGTAATCCATTAATATTTTACACACGGGTTTACCACACGTACACACATTTTCTATTCAAATTTTCCTGCACTGACACGTGTCCAATAATTTTAACAGTCATCTACATTCGTTCTATACCCGTTCCAATTCAGTTTCTCTTCTTATGCGCACATTCAAGCATTCAGAGCAAAATTCTATCCACTGCATACTCTTTTTTGCAGATTTTGCTCAATCAAATGGCAAACCAGATCCCAGCTCACCTCAGGAATGCTACGACAATCGATTTCGACTCAGTGTTAACTGTAAAGGACAATGGATTCAAGAATGTCTTTCTGAAACTGGAACAAGCCGGTTTGAAGCAATTTCTGGGATTATCTTCCCAAGAAATCTTTGTCAAAGAAGTTCAAGATTTCTACGCAACCAGCTATATCACTCAAGAAGGCAGTATTGCGTCGACTGTAAATGGTCAGTTGCTGATCATTGAGGAGGAGTTCTTCTGAAATATCTTCCAACTACCTACTGATGGGCTAACCAACCTTTCTCAGGTGAAGGCATCCGATATTGAGGAGATGCAAACTACCCTCTCTGCTGTTGGTCAGAAGATCAAAATTTTTTATCCTAAGAAGAAATTGAAGCCAGAAGTACAACTGTTGTCTGATATTATAGCCAAGGGCCTCTTGGAAAATGCAGGATCATTTGCTGCCCTCACTCTAGAAAAGTTTCAAGATATGACTGCAATCATGGTTGAAAAGAAGATGAACTGGAGGAACATAATCTTCAACATTCTGAGTAATATGTTTCAGTCATCAAAGCAGTCAAAGGGCTTTGCAGTACAGCCCAGCCATGTGCTGAAGGTTAAAGAAATGGTGACTGATGATTCAGAAAAATCATCAAAGATAAAGATTTTCAATGCCAAAACTGTCCAGCCACCTAAGCAGGAACTGGACATGTCACCTGAGCAGTTCATTCAAGTGAAGAAGGAAATTGGGATGGAAGGAGCTCCCAAATCAGTCAAAAAATCACGGAAAAGAAGACAATCAAGCGCAAGCTGATTGTCAGCGAAACCGATTCTGAGAGGATTCCTTCTCCCAAAGTTGTGAAGAAGCCACAAACTTTGTAGACCAAACCTACTGCTGCAGTTGGAACCATCCCAACTGATCGACTGATGCAGTCAGGAGCTGAACATCCTATCAAGGCTATTCCAACTTAACCCTCAACTGAGAATCAGTTTCCCCTGTCTAGCATACTGCTAAAGAAGAAATTCACTGAATCTAGTGACAAAACAAAGCTTTCTGGAGTTAAGGCTCCACTGATCACTATTTCTGGGTACACTTCGCTACCTCCTGCCAGACCTAAGGGAATAGTGATCAGAGAGAAGATTGATGCAACTACAACAAGGTTGAGCATCCCTCATGTCCTAACTGATTCCAAGGACGAAGGGAAGATGCAAGAAGAATCAATACCAACTAATGCGATTCAAACGCACATTTATCTCATCTGGAAAGAGATCAATGAATTCGAGCAAACAAACTCAAGACCTATAATGAGTGGGTAAATTTCAGAACTAAAGTCTTTGCTAAACAGCTTCAGTCGAAGACTAAACTGAAGAAGTTTATTGAACTACAGACTGCTGTTCTGAGAGTAGTCAAAGCTTCTACAATAGTTCAGGCTCTGGAACGCAAGAGTTATTTGTTCGATCAACTGAGAGCCAAGAAGCTTCAAAAGATAGTTGTTGAGTTGTGTCAGAATTTTGATCCTTCAAGTCCAACTGCTTTCATGATACAGCTTTGCACAATCAACTGCACTCGGATCTTCTCTGCTTACATATGCAAATCAATAACTGGGAAATGGATTAAGAACTGATCATTCCAGCGGCTACACAAGACTTATCAACTGATGAAGAACCAGCTGAACAGTCAGTTGAAGAGCCACCCAAAGACTCAGCTGCTGCAACTACTCAAAAGGCAACTGAACCTTCCACTTTAGTTGCCCAACCTACATCTCCATCATCAGCATCTCAATCTTCAACTGCTGATCGAATGCCATATACTGAATCTGAATTATCACTGACAAATCTAGATGAGGTCATTAAATCAGTAACCTCCGATATTCAGCTGGACAATTCTAGATCAGTTGAAGATGTGATTATTACTGAAGAACCAGCTGTTCAAGCTGTCAATTTTGAAGCACCGATTGAGGAACCCATTTTTGAACAACCAACTAAAGAGCTAGTTCAGTCAGAAGTTGTGACTGAACAGGTAGTTTTGGACCAAACTATACAGGCAGTCTCTCAACCAACTAAAGAACCAGTTGTTGAACCAGCTGAAGAACCAGTTGTTGAACCAGCTGAAGAAGCAGTGGTCGAACCAACCGAAGAACCTTCCTCTACTTATGCTCTTCCATCTGTCTCATCTCCTCCCCAGGAACCTACAACTGAAGAAATTTCAGAAATAGTAGCGCATGAATCAGAACCAACTGACGGTGCAATGGTTATATTTACTCAACAAGAAAGGGAACAGATTCCAGAAACTTTCAGGGCCATGTATCCTGGAATTTCAGACACTGATGCCCTATTTGAAGAACTTCAAACCGTTCAGTTGAATCTTGCCAATATGATGACTGATATTTATGCAATACAATCTACTCAACTTGCACATACCTTGAAGCTCAACTCGAACTATGAATTTACAACGGACAGATTGAATCAACTTAATAAGAGTGTGACTGCTCTCTATCTCCAGACTGAAGAAATCAAGAAAGATAGACTGTCGACTGAATCTCACTTCCAAACTCAAGCATTAGTCGGTAGGCAATTTAACTTTCTTAAAGAAAAAGTCACTAAAAGGATTGATTTGTTGCAAAACATTATGATGAATTCCATATCAGATATTGCAACTGTAGTGCCCGAATTCAGTACACGTATAACCCATGCATTTATTTAATTGTTAAAGCATTTATTTGAAATTTAAAACGAGTCTTAGTATTGCATGATTTATTTAACTGCATTATTTTAAATTATTCATGTTTAATTGGATGCACGTTAAAATGTTTTTCGAGTTTCATGTTCCAGGCGATTATTCGAGGCGGGATTGAGGAAAAGAGACCGGTGACGATTGGTGGAAATTTTAAATGCGGTATTTTATTTTAAAGTTAAGGATGAGGCGTTTTAAATAATTTATTTAGTTTTAGCATTTTTAAAGCCTTATTTGGGTGTTTAGTAAATTAAGAGTTTGGAACTTTTAAAATTAGTGTGTAATCATTTTTAAATGGGGAGTTTGATTTAATTAGTGTGTGTTAACTTTTAATTAGCATTTAATTTAGCTAATTTAGCACAAATTTCTCCTAATTAAAAACACACACAAACTTTACACACACTCACACACACTTACACGTTTTTACACAGACTAAAACACACAACACACCCTACACATCTCATTTTCAGATTTTAAAAGAAAGAAGACCTAGGGTTCTAAGGTAGAAAGCAGCCGCCCCCAATCCCTTCAGCATTTCAACAAGTTTTCGTGAATTTTATTGCAAGACTTTAGTGCCACGTTCGTCCCGGACCGAGCCTCGCACCGTCTCCGTTTCGGTATCGTCGTATCGATATTTTTAAATATCAAAGGCACGTATATTCTGTTCTTGATTCATCGATCATGTCATATTATGCGTGCGTTGTTATTTATGCGTAAAACCGTGTGTATGTTATGTAGTGACCCGTTCCAGAATCACCTACTAATCAAAAACTAAGCATGCAATTAACCTAATTAACAATAATCAGAGATAACAGCGGAAAAGTCAACAAAATGATGGTTATACAACCCAATCGAAGTCTAGAATAACTCAAAATAAAATATCCAATACAACCATATCGAATCAAAACAATACCGATAAACTAAACCAACCAGATACTCACGTCCTCCTCCTGCTCCTCCTGAGCTGTCCAACCTGAGGCCTGCCCCGTGGGAATGGGGTGTCCAAGAATAAACAAAACCGAGGACGTGAGCGATAAGAACGCCCAGTACAAAAGTATGAGTATACAGACCTATATGAAATGCACATGCTATGATCATGATACCGGGGTAGTCAAGAAACAGGAGTCACAAAGGAAAGGATCTCAACAATGCTCAGTCTAGAGGCGCCAAGTGGATAGTGCCGCGCGGTACACCTCTGGGTCACTGCATCCACTACAAGAGGGACGTGGACCTAAAATGTCCCGGACCACCGAAGCCCTCCCGACCCGTCGGCCACTGTGTACTCTCGGTGTCCATGCGTCCACAAGACAGGGCTGAGCGGCCCCAAGATATAGCTTATCTCGAAAGAGATACAGCTCAACAGTAAAGGCTATCTCAAAGGAGGTACGGCTCAACATGAAATGCAACGTGCAGTAATAAACGTGACATAATAGCATGCATCATATGACATATATCAATGCACCACATAATCATGCAACACATATATGAATGTATACTCAACCAGGATATCTCGGATAGTACTTTCGTACCTCTATCACAGCAATCCTAATCCACTGGAACAACCAGACAACAGGTCTAATCCAAGCCTATTCATCAAGAGCATACCCAATGAACAATACTACCATGCTCGGCTAGCAAAACCAGTACTCCCTAGTACTACCAAAGGTTTAGGGTTTACCTTCGTCCGTCGACAGCCCTTTGATGTCGATTGCCTCGTAACTCAGACGCCGCTACGCTACTACTCCTGGCAGCTCTTGGCTATCGCTCGACCAACAACTAACCCTAGAAACCTTCCAAATCCTCTCAACTATGAGGCAAAATCATGAATTGGCAAGTCACAAATGAGAAATCCGAGCACTATTTATAGGCCATGTTCGGATCCTCCGAACATCACTTCGGAACGTCCGAACGCTACGTGTCCATTGGCTCTTGACAGCTCATGATCGGATCCTCCGATCATACACTTCGGACCGTCCGAACATGCACGTGTCCAGCTGCTCTTGACACCTCATGATCGGATCCACCGAACCTACACTTCGGAACGTCCGAACTCCCACGTGTTGATCAACTCTTGACACCTAATGATCGGATCCAACGAACTCACTTCGGACCTTCCGAACTCTTCGGTGCTTCCGAACCATCTTCGGACCTTCCGATCATGATTAATCACCAATAATCCGTTAATTACCCAATTTGGAATTCGGGCTACTACATGTTATGTAGAAGTTTGAGCAATCATGTTTAAATCGCTTTTGGAGCCCTTTTTAGATCTAAAGATCACGTTTTTACTGTTCTGGTTGAAACTACGAATTTTCGGTCAAGATTTTGAGAAAACTTTCAACTAGAAAATTGTAGAACTTTCGATGCCTTCGATTTGATATAAAATTCGAGATTTTTGGATGATAATTGAGTTAGTTATGACGTTTTTCGTGTGACTGCTCAAACTGCGACTTTTGCAAAAATTTGTGTCTTGAAGTCTATATGTTGCAGGCTTCGTTGGGGATCGACGGGCGATCGTTGCTGCGTTTAGGTATGGTTAGCATGTTGTTAAGATGGTTATTGCGTCTTCGATTCGTGTCGTTATGCAATTGAACTAGTGGGAAGACGTAGGAAATCGATTTGATGTCAATTGCCGTTTTTTTGTGTTGCATTGGGTAGTAGAGGGGACGTCGTGTTTTGGGGAGTTTGTACGGGTTTTGGTGCAATGTTATGGTGTCCTAAGAAGAGTCGTAAGGTGTTGAATTACATCATTTAAGTGTCAAATTGGGTGAATAGACATTGCATAAGTTTCCTCGCAGGTGTAGAGAAACCGAGAGTACACGGACCCTTACCCGGACCTCGACACGGGGTCCGTGCCTTTGTTCTTCCGGAGTGCCTTTTTCCAGAGTCTACACGGACCCCTACACGGACCAAAGTACGGGGTCCGTGTCTCCCCTTTTCTGCACACACATTTTACAGTACCTACACGGACCCAAGGCCGGACCTGGGCACGGGGTCCGTGTCTTGCATATTTTTGGGATAATATTTTAGCATGCTTTGAGGTTTGATGTCATGGTTTAGTGCAAGGATTATCAAGGTCGCATCATGGGAAATTTTAGAATGTCCTAAGTAGTGGTCGAGCTGGAGAGTAAGTATGATTTCTACGTTAAGTTATGCAAGTTAAGTATGCAAATTCATGTTAGTATGTGCAGCAACGGCCCCAGTCGAAGTCCAACGAATCCCTCAACGCCAAGTAAGTACGTGGACGTGCAAAAGAAAATATTTTAAGTTTTTGAGGTATGTTAATTGTCTCGTGACCAAATTATGAATGGGTTTGGAAGTCGGTGAACGTGGCCGAGGACCTCTCCATCCCGTTAAATTATTAACAGGTTAGATCGTGGTTGGAAAGCGTTAAATTATGAACGGGGACCAACCAGCCCATTAAATTATGAACGGGGATCTCATGTATGTGGCAGTGGATACGTCCCTGTCAGCCCAGTACTGTTGTTTGTCTGATCAGGCGTCTATTATGTATGGGTCACTTGCCTTGAAACATCCTCTACGCAAAATGATGAAATTATGTATGTTAAAGTATGCAGTTTGTTTATGAAAGTTTATGTTGATGGCACGTCTAGTTCTGTACGTAGGTATGTCCAAGTTTATTATGCAAGTTTAAGCTTCGAGTTATGTATGTCCTATTTTAAAGTGCATTCGATTTTATTACGTAGTACTCGTTATTCCAGTTTATACGTGTTGAGTCTTTAGACTCACTAGACTTGATCGATACAGGTGAGTATGTGGATGAGGAGACAGGAGGTGGCGACCAAGGGGCAGGCTTGGACTGAGCGAGAGGCTAACCCGAGGACCGCAATGTTTATGTTTTTATGCAAATGTTAATTTACTCTGACTTCATGTTTTGAGGGAAACACTTTGAGAAAAACTTTTGTGAGCAAATTTTATTGTAGTACTTTGAACCGCCATGTCTTATGGGGGACTTAGTTGAGATATTTTTATGGAAAACTTTGAATGTTATTTTATGTTTAAGAAAATTTAAAATTTTTCCGCAAATTTTCAGTATGAAAAGTACGGTACGCTACAGCAACTGATGTTCGTGTTTTAACAAGGAAAGTGGATGTGCTTGACAAAAAGGGGGAAATCATTATAGAGACACAAGAAGACAAAGGAAATAAGAAGAATGTGTGAAGATCAACTGACTTCAGTTTAAAGGTTGAATACTTGTTAGATTCTTTATTCTTTGTACGAATCTGTACATTGGATTAGATATTTACTTCATTCTTTGTACGAATCTGTACATTAGAAGAGTTATTTTATATTCAATGAAATCGAAGATTATTTTTTAAGTTCAGTTGATGAGATCATTCGTTACAAGTTTTGTCAAACACAAAAAAGGGGGAAATTGTTGGAAACTTAATTTCGGTGGTTTGGCAAACTAAGAGATAAATTTATTGGACTAACTGATCACGAACTGTCAGTTGCCTTTCTGAAGATTAATGTGCAGTTTATTAAGGGCAACTGAAACCAGCCGAACTGAATTTACAGAGTCAACTGACTGATCAGTTGGAAATTAATCAGTTGATATATTCAGTTGAGTGCTTACTAATGTCTTCATATCAGCTGATCACTCAGCTGTACATGTCATCAGTTGAAAAGAACATTACAAAGTAGACTGGAACTCGTAGTGGAATGCCGCATATCAGAGTTTACATTGTACGATTGTCAGAAGAATATTGACGTTATTGCCGCATATAGGAATTCTGAAAAATGGTTAATTATATTATTTTAATTGCTTAATTAATTATGTGATATTCATGATTATGTTCAATAGGATTTTATTGTCATTATGCATAAAATTGTATTTTTAAGGATTTATCAAGTTGCGATCGAAGAACGGAGACCGAGGGCTGAAAAACGTAAAATGTTCTTATTTTTGAAAATAAAAGATTTTAAGCTGATTTTATACGCCGGGACACAACTTTTATCGATGTTGGGTTTGCAACAAAATTACGAGCTTTTTGACAACCCGGCTAATAAATTACAAATTTATTTAAACAAAAACTTTGATAATATTTTATTAATTTCTAATTAAAACTAATGGGCCTTAGTTATTGGCTTAATAGGCCTAAAGCCTTCTTAGTGTTTGATTAGTATTTAATATATAAAACTCACCCTAAACCTACACTTTGGTCACGCCACTTTCTGGATTTTTTTGCACCGAAAAACTCCTCTTAGAACACGGCACACACACACAATTTGAAGCAAAATTTCGGTGGAAGCTCAAGGAGATTTCATGCCATGGTTCCTGCTCCGTTCTTCTCAATCGACAACAGTTTTCCGTGCATTTAAAATGCAAAAGCACGCCTATTCTTTCCTTCAAAACATCATCACACCATATTATATTTTTATGCATGAATTTTATGGAAAACATGTGTTGTGTTGAATTATTTTCGTTTTTCTGCATGTTCATGAATTTTAAAGCTTGGTGTTGTTTCAAAAACATGGTTGTATGAGGTATGAGGGACTGCCATAGGTTAGTGTTAGGATCGGTTAGGGAGTAAAATCGATGAGCTACAATAGCTCGGTTCTTGAAATATTGAACACCTATGAATTAAATCAAGTTTGATATGAAATCAAGCGGAAAACACTCGAAATAATCCTTCGTAGAAACCGAATAAGTATTTTGTAAACCATTTAAAATATATGCAAGTTGAATGAGTAAAAATATTTTAGTTGAAGCATTTTATCAAACACTTGGTATGCAATATTTTGGTATTTGAAGAACACATAAAATGCTTCAACAATGCATCCTTTAAAAACTACGAAAATGATAAGTAAATGCAATAAACAAATAGACACGAATTTGTTTATGGATGTTCGGAGATTTAAATACTCCTACGTCACCCCTTCTTCCCCTTGGGAAGGATTCACTAGAAGACTTTGATTTATACAACACCTTGTACAAACACATTCAGTTAGGACTTACACTACTGCCTAAACTGAACTTCTAGCACTCAAGATTGTAGGCAGCACCTCACAATCAGCATATTGTTTAATGTCTCATATGCAAAGACTACATACACAAGTTTTACGTCTTTGTGCAAGACTCACTCAACTAATCTTTGAACTTCAACTCTCTTGTATATGTGTGAGTGATCGTGTGTGAAGAATTTATCAGTTACAGTATACATCTCAAATGTATCCTCACACAAGGGCTTGTGCTCTCAATCTAGCTAATTTATTCATGCTAGCTGCCCATGCTTTGAATCCACTTCAAAAGCTGTTGTTTGATCTTCAATATGTTGTATTTATAAGCCCCAACAATGGTATATACGTTAGACACAAGAATATGGCCGTTTGAAAAGTTTATGTACTGTTTCCGAGATTGCAACGGTCAAATTCAGCTTGCTGGGCATTTTCCCGACTGGTCAACTCTGGTCAACTGGTCAACTGAACTAGTCGTTCAGTTCAACTGGTTCAGTTCAGTTGGTCAACTGCTGGTTCAGTTCAGTTGGTGGGTCAGCAGGTCAGCAGCTGGTTCAGTTTCAGCTGGTGTGCTGAAAAGCCTAGCTGATTTCAGTTTGTGCAGAACCAGTAGTTTCATCGTCATTTATCAGCATCGTAAGCTTCGATTCAGACTTTGACTTCTCAAGATGATTTGTTGATCTTCGTCTTATATTTCCAACTCATACTGAATCGCTTCGTTTCGATAACCGAGCTGAGAGATACGACCAAAATACCACAGCTGCTCAAACCCAACTGATTGCTGTTTTCGTGTGATCAGTTCGGTAATTGAGCGATCAGTTAGACCATGATAACATCCGATTTTGCCCAACTGACGTGAAATACGACTTGTCCAAATTGAGTTTTCTAATAAGTCCAATTGACGGAATGTCATTTTCATCATCCAGTTAAGAGATATCATCAAAACACCGAAGCTTGCCAGAAATTCAGTTTGTGCAGAAATCAGTTTCAACTTGCTTCTTGTGTTTGCAACTTCACACTTGAGTAAATATGTTAGAAACACAATAACAAGTTTTGTTAACATCAAAATCAAGATTGCGAACATGAAATGTTCCAACAGTTAGGAATCAAACATGCATGCTTTTACAAGATTTTTGAGTCCTAAAACGCGCACAAACCACTGCACGAACAGAAAAACGAAAGGTGATAGCACTTTTCTGCCTTGGGGTTGAGGGGCTCGGTTTTGTGAGTTGTTGGCTAAGCTTGGGTTCGGTTGGGACCAGAGCGGGGGCTAGGGTCACGTGTGGGTCAGGGGAAGAGTCCTAGCCTTGCTAGGACTCGAGACCATGGGCTGGGGAGGAGTACTTGTTGAGAAGGACTCCACCCGAGAATTTGAAAGGGGAGTAGCACAGGTGCAGAAGCTGGTGCAGGGGAGAGATGGCTCGGCCTAGGGGCTTTGGGCTGGGCTAGGTCGAGTCATTAGGGTCCTAGGAGGGTGCACTAGGGTCTGGGCAGGGGCTGGTGCGGCTTGGGTGTGCTGTCGCTTGAAGGAACATGATGAAGCATTGACAGCATGTTACACGCGTGAAGTTGCTGCCACTGGTTCAGTGGCTTTCTTCTCACGTCCAGGTCCTTGGGTTGGTCTGGGTATGGTCTAAGCGTGGTCCAGGGTCAGTTAGGGTCAGGGTGGGTCGATGGTTAAGGGTTGGGAGGACTCCTAGCCTAGATAGGAGTTCAATGGTTCAAGGGAACACACGCACACACACCTGCAGAATGTTGGGTTCGGTCCAACAAGTTTTGAGCAGGCCAGGTCCAGGTTATTCAGGTTGGGCTTGGTCAATAGGGTCCCTAGGTGGGTTGGCTAGGTTTTGGCTCAAGGTGGCTCGGGCGTGGCTCGAGTAAATTAGGAGATGGCTCGGTGTGTTCGATAAGGTGTCAAAAACGAAAATTAAAGAAGGAAAAATTGAGCCATGGGTCCACGGGTGTTGCTCATGACTTGGAAGGGTAGAATAAATATTAAAAATTTTATAATTAACATTGGGGGTCAAAATAAGAAGTTTTGGATTTATTCGAGATTTAATCGCCTAACGAAATGCTAATTAACGAGCTAATTGAAAAGCCTAGTTTTAAGCTTTATAAAATTATGAAAAATTAGTTTTAAGCTTAAATAATTACTACAAGTCTAATTTTTCAATTTGGGAATTTTATACTAAGGTTTGGTTTAATTCGGGATTAAAACGCATTAATATGTCTCATTTAAAGATTAATTTAAAAGTCCTGGATTTATGCTAAATAAAAATATGAGAAAATTCATGTAGGCTTAAATAATTATTTGGGACATGTTAGAGTCAAGGAAAGTAATAAAAAGTCAAAAACGTGAATTTATACGTCCTGGGGTAAAACGGTAATAAAAAGTCAAAAACGTGAATTTATACGTCCAGGAGTAAAACGGTCTTTTTACACCTAGAAATTAGTAAACGTCATGGAAGTTTCCTGAATGCTTTTTTATGTGATAATATGACTATTTTCAAGTATTAGGAATGTTTATATGTTAATATGTCAATTTTAAATGTTTATGGATTTTTAAGATGTTAATATGTTTAATATTTTATGATTTAATATGTTAAAAGGTTTATTTTAAATGTTTATAATTTAAATATTTATTTTAAACGTCTATGATGTTAAAATGTTTATTTTGAAATGTTTATGGCTTTTTATGATTTTTATACGTTAAAACGTTTATTTTAAATGTTTACGGATTTTTAATCTATTAAAAATGTTTATGCATATTTATAATTTTAATATGTTAAATTATGATTTTTAAATGTCTATGATTTTAAGGTTTAAATTGGACATTTAAAAGATATGTTGCATGCTTGGTTTAAAGATAAAAAAGGATATTATGCATGTTTTTATTAAGTGATGCTAACATGTTGAAGGACGTGAAGGGAGTGTGACTACTACATGTTGGAAATATCGTGAGAGTAATGGTCCCAGTGGGAGCCCGACGATCGTGTTTTCATTGATACGAATACGAATACGAATACCTCATACGAATACGAATATGTTAATACGTTGGCCAAGGCCCAGTTGACGGGTGAGAGTATCGCTGGTGTCCCCGCCGCCTAGTACTGTGGTTTCTTTAGATGGATCCATCGCCCAATACGATTAAGAATACGAGTCACAATCACGATCTGAATTCAACAAACACGAGCATTAACATGAACATGAATATGGATACGAATATGGACATGAACACGTTTATGGATATGATATGAATATGTTTATGTGATATGTTTAAGATTTTGAAACTGTTTAAGTTTAAAGTTTATGCATTGTCAAGAAAATGATATTTTAAGTACAAAGTATTTATCACTGTTATATGTTAACTGTATTACGTATTACTTGTTATCAAGGATAGGACGTGTTGAGTCTTTAGACTCACTAGGTGTGTATGATGCAGGTGATATATGTAACTATGATATTGGAGGTCTTGACGAGTGACTTGATGGACTGTCGGTGCACATAACCCGAGGACCAGCGCTTCTATTTCCACATTTAAGTTTATGATTTTAAGTTAAATATTTTTACGACATTTATTTATGGTTTGAGAGATTTTGAGAGGTTTAGTATGGGCTACACTTTTCAACATTTATTGCTTTCTAAGTTTGCTAAAACGATTTACGATTTTATTTTATGACTATTGCACTTGATTTTTAAAATGCTAATTGGTTGGTGTTTATTTTTAAAGGGTAAAATATTTTATAAAATTATTTTCTTGGGGTAAAGGTACATGGCCGAGAAATTGAGTGTTAAAAAAAAATTCTAGTACTTTTTAAGAAAACGAATAAGCAGACGTTTCTATTGGTATCAGAGCAATGGTCTTGTAAAGGGTTGTGCCACCATCAGCGCCGGAAAGATCAGTCGTCAAGCCTCAATTTGTATGTTTTACATGCTTGATATGATTTGATATGATGTTACCTGCATGATGACATGAATAATATGTTTACGCTACATGTTTACTAGCTTTTCGAGTATATATGCTTTGCATGCTTAAATTGCTAAAATGAAATAGGATATGCCACATGATTAGAAAACCTAGATTTAAATGCATGTTGGTTACGTTAGAATTTGGAAAACGTTCAGATAAAATGCCTCCTAGACTTGCCCCTAGTAATGAGAACCGAGCAGAGAACAGTGTGAACCATCAAGGGAATGCACCCCAACCACCTCCTCCGGGGGATGCTGCTACTCGAGCACTAGAAGGAAAGGCTCGTCTCTTCGAGCAACAGATACAACAGCAGCAGGTGCTGCAGCACCAGTTGCAACAGATGCAGCAGGCACCTAGGCCACAACATGACATATATCATCAGTTCCGGAGGCTAGGGCCGAAGGAATTTTCTGGCACTACCGATCCTTTTATTGCTGAGGGTTAGATTCGGTCACTCGAGGTACACTTTCGCTATCTGAACATGGGAGATGCTGACCGTGTGAGGTGTACCACTTATCTATTAAGAGATGACGCTTCCTTATGGTGGGAAGGAGCTGAGCACGGTGTTGACTTTCCTACTCTTACTTGGGCTCAATTCAAGACGATATTCTATGAGAAGTATTTTACTGCTGATGTTAGAGGACGATTGAAGAGAGAGTTTATGAACCTCCGTCAGGGAGACTCATCTGTTGCTGAGTTTGTGAATAAATTTGATAGGGGTTGTCACTTTTGTTAGAGTAGGTGCCCGTCGAGCCAAATGTTGGCCGAGTGTTCACAATGAAACTCTATGTATAAGCAATCTTTATTTTAATAATATATGAAATTATTGTTTTGGCAAATCTTTATCTGTATACCCATACTAGTTGCATAGATAAAACCCTTGAATATACAAATAGTAGAAAGAATATGAGATGCTCATATGATGAGTATCATGAAACTCATATTTGGAATACTGTATATTCTAAACAGTTCCTAGTCGATTCAGCCGCCGCTAAGAAGGATATAGGCCGCTAGAGTTCGAGACTAGTATCTGCGATGTGAGTACCATGTTTCATTGGTAGGGGACATTGTGATGTCCGAGCATGCAGATAGGTGCTCCTGGTAGAGTGCACTGAACAACCCTCCATAAAGGACTTTCCCAGTGGTTCTCACTTATCGAGTGGAATCGTCCTAGTTTATGGTTGTACACCATTAGTCCTTATGACCCGGGACAACATTGAGACTCTATGTGCTAGAATTATACTTTGACTTGTTTACCGACTCTCATGGGGTCATCAGGTGGCAAGGTTGGGTGTTCTGTCGAAACATATAGGAGTCGATGCATTGTAGTCGGGGATTCACCGCTTACCTTCCGGTATGGATATCCTATGTGTTATCATATGTATCGATACAACTACGACATGACACATAGTATCGATTCATTGACAACTCTCGATAAACCAATGGTTGTCAAATCGATCGGGATATATGAGTTGAAGGGACCGTACTGTACGCTAACCATAATTGAATGTTTCTTGCAGGCACTATCATTTGATACCTAGGGAATCATGTAAGCGATGCTGCTAGGCATTTAACATGATTGGTTGGGTACTATCAGACTTGAGTTATGATGTTTTTGTTATCAAGGAGTTGATAAGTAAGAATGGAGCAATTGGGGTATGCTCATATAAGGACATGTTTAGTCCGAATCACATGGAGATGTGAACCCACGGCTAGTTGTATCAATGAACCATTGAGGGCCACACAAGTACTAGCTTTCTAGATCTCGTTGAGAAGTAAAAATAGTTCAATGTGTTGAACGGCTTATAAAGGAGTTTATAAGTGTAAGAAAAATTAGAAGTATGACTTCTATAAACAAGAAATTAGTTCAATGTGTTGAACGGCTTATAAATGAGTTTATAAGCGTAAAGAAAAATAGAAGTATGACTTCTATGAGAGAAATGTAAATTTTAATTTATGAATGTGTTCCTAAATTAAAAGTTGGTCAAGTGATAATGTATTTGAAAATTGTGATTTTCATAAACATTATTATGTACTAAATTAAATTAATTCAAGTGTTGAATTAATTAAACACTAGTTGACCTAGTAGAGTCCAAATAATTAAATTAATTCAAGTGTTGAATTAATTAAATTATATTGAGTTTTGTAGAGCTCAATTTTAATAAATTATTTAACTAGTGGACTTGAGTAAATTCAAGTAATGTTTAATTAGTCTCAAATATGTTTGAGATAATTAAATTTAGTCCATGGTTTTTAATTTGTTGAAAACCATATAATATATGCATGCATGGGAGGTGAAGAGTTGGAGACAACTTTTTCAAATATCAATGCTTGGCATGCTACTTTTGCTTTTAGCTTTTTGCAAGTCCAAGACAAGTCTCCCTTCCCCATTCCACCTTATGCAAGGGCCGAAATTCTCCTCCATTCTTTCCCTCATTTTTCTCTCAATTTTCTTCTTCAAGGGTTGAGGAATGAAATATTCTTACAAGTGGTATCCGAGCTATGGTTACGATTTTGTGTAGCAATTACAAGATGTTATGTTGAGATCGATTTCTAACCACATGAGAACAAAGTTTTGCAACGATTCAAGGCCGGATTTGGGGCGGCTTTTGGGCAGCAATTTGCTGCCCATTTCGGGCAGCTTGGGCTGCCCGAGGGGCTGCCCGAAACGGGCAGCAAGGGCAGCCCCCCTATTTTAATAAAAAAAAATTTTGTGGCCGGAATCCGGCGACGGAGCTCCGGCGACGGTGATGACGACTAGGGTTTTCAAAAGTTGTTTTGAAATATCAAAGTGTCATGGGCCTTGAGTTGTTGGGTCATTAGATGGTTAACATATTTGCAAATTTTAAATAGGCCAAAATGTTTTTGGTGAAAAGTAAGTTTTTGGGCCCTTAAGTTTAAAATTACAAAAGTTACAAATTTTTCTCATAAAATAAATAATTGAAATTGGACTTGAATTATTTTATAGGAAATTGTGATTTATAAGAAATTCGGTTATAAATAAATTAATTGGAAAGTAGACAAAGGTGTTTGTATACTTTGTTAATTTAGTTTATAATCGTGGCGGTTAGTAATTGGATCAAGATATATAATATTGGATCAATTAATTATTGTGATAATTAATTGATGGTGTATGATATGTGATATTATGCATGAAGGATGATCAAAAGCCCAAGCCCAATTTGCTAGGTGTATGCTAGGATATTTTGTGTTGAATGATTGTAATAATTATCAATTCATAAAGTGGGCTTGGTTTATGGCCCGTTCCCACCCCATGAGATGTATCCCTATTTTCCATGGATATTTATTTGTAAATATTAGTATAGTGGATGATCAAGATTGGAAGATGGTGGCCATGATGATTATGAAGATCGAAAACATGTAAATATTGGAAGCTAATGTAATAGTTGCATTTGCATCCCATGCATTTCCCTAGGATTGGACCTAGGCCCGTGTTTAGCTCACATGGTCCGTTAGTTTTGGGGCGATTGATCATCCTTGTTTGTTTACTGTTTATAATATATGCATGATATGTTATAAATAATGAGTATGTGCGTTATTATTATGATAATAACAATGTTGCATGAATCTGGCAAAAATATCATTTCTAAAAAAGGAAAGTTTTATCACCAATATTGACATACGTGCACTGCAATAAATGACCGCTTCAATTATTGTATGCATTGATTATATCAATTCATTTAATTCAATTTCGAATTTAATTAATTTTTATATTATTTCGAATGTAATTTATGTATTATATGTTTTTAATTTTTTTACTCTAATTAAAACTAAACTATATTGAATTTTTTTTGCATTAATTATATCAATCAGTTTAAGTAAAAACTGTATAAATAAATTTAAAATAAAAATGATTGTGATGTTCAGTATCACTTATGAGGTAAATCATCCAAAAATAATTTATTTTATTTTAAGTAATTTACTACCCAAATTACTTAAAAAAAAATATTTAATTAGTTTATTTAAATTTTCTAAAAATAAAATTGGTTGAGTGTTAAAAATCTATATATATATATATATATATATATATATATATATATATATATATATATATATATATTATATATATATATATATATATATATATATATATATATATATATATATAGAGTTGTTAAATTTAGTAAGTTCCCGCCTAAATGACATTTCTGAAAAAAGAAAGATATATCATGAATATTGAAATATGTGTACTGTAATAAATGATAATTTTATTTATTGTTTGCATTGGTTATATCAATTTATTTAGTTCAAATTTGAATTTAATTCATTTTTATATTAATTCAAATATAATTTATGTATTATATGTCTTTTATTATTTTTTTATTCAAAATAAAACTAAACTCTATTAAAAACATAAACTACATTAAAATTTTTGAATTGATTAAATCAATCAATTTAATTTGTGATATGATTTGAAAAAATCATTTCTCATTAGTTTTATTAAATTTGATTTAAATAAAATTTAAATATATTTATTTATCACATGTTAACAAATAATAATATATATAGTTTCTCATAAATTAAAGAATTAAATATGTATTTAGTTAGTGGTCAATATGAATATTTTAAACACGATAAGGACGATGTCATTGCCTTAGGGTAACACAATTAATCGACATACATTTATATTTAAGAATTTTTTTTCAAAATTAGCGAAAAATAGTTTCTTATTTTTATTTTTGTATAATTATAATATTTTTTACAATTTTAATATCTATTATTATTTTACAATAATTAATTTTTAATAATATCATCCCGTGCATCGCACGGGTTAAATACTAGTTATGATAATAACAATGTTGCATGAATCCGGCAAACATACGATCAAACATGGCGAGGTTTTAAATAAAATTAATGATGAGACCTTTCAAAATTAAAAACCCTCATTTTGAATAAGATTCAAAATTAATATCAAGCCCGAAAAGGGGAATTATAAATTTGTTTATAATTTCCATGTCTTCCATCGACAATGGGTGCATGATGAACGCTACCCGTACTCGGGGCTCGGCTCATATTATTGGGGGAGCTTTGGGTGTCGGAAAGCTGTGACATCCATTGACATGGTGATGTGAACTACGTGGAACTCCCATGATTTCAGCTCATATTATTGGGGGAACTCATGGCGACCGTCCATCAAGGTTCAACATCGATGGGTAAGGCTTGACACGTGAAGATGAACGACGTCATGTTATTGGGTCCTAATCAAACGTGAGACAAAAGTTTACGTAAAGGGTTGCATGGCGATGCAATTGGAAACTACCTTTTTGGAATTATGATTGGCTGATATTATTCGGGATCATAATTCGCTAATTGGACCTTACGTACCTACTGAGGAAAGGAGTTTCCCGTTTTCACTAAAGGGTAGGGAAAATGTCAAAACAGTGGGAGCATATTTTTGAAGTAAAAGTCCAAACTTCATATCTTACTAAATATTTTAAAGTAGTCATCAACATTTATCTGTTTTTACTTTTCAGTACAAATTGACAATGTCTTCGATTTGCAATCCGATATCCGTAATACTCGACAAACACATATTAACTGGACCTAATTACCTCACTTGGCTAAGAAACCTGAAAATCGTCTTGAATTCGGAAAGGGTAGCATATACACTGACTGAGTCACCCCCTGTTGAGGCTCCGACTGACTGCACTCCTGAGGAATTGCAGGCTTACAAGGAATGGTGTGACCATGACTTGATAACCAGGTGTTATATGCTGACTTCTATGAATGATGAGCTGCAGAGGCGTTTTGAGGATGCAAAGAGTGCTGCTGACATTCATTCGCATCTCAAGGAGCTCTTTGGTGAGCAAACACGGCCTCTTAGGCATGCAACCGTCAAGGAGCTGATCACTTTGCGCATGCGAGATGGGGCCTCGGTCCATGAGCATGGCCTGAAGTTGATTTGGCTCGTTGACAAGCTCGTTGGCATGGATCTGATCTTGCCTTCGGAGTTGACCACCGACGTGTTGCTGTTATCATTGCCTAGCTCATTTGATCCTTTTGTGGTAAACTTCAACATGAACAAGATGGAGCCGACCCTTGAGGAGTTGGTGAATATACTTGTTACGTTTGAATCAACCATCAAGAAAGAGAAGTTGGTTCTTTATGTGGGTTCTTCATCTGGTACGAAGATTGATCCACATGAGAAGGGAAAGAAGCGTTCTTTCCAACGTCCCAAGAAGAACGTGCCCTTGTTGAGGCAATCTCTTAATCCCTTTGTGGCAGCCACATCAGTTAAGGCTGACAAGACTAGTGATGTTTGTCATCACTGCAAGAAGCCTGGACATTGGAGGCGAAATTGCAAGGAATATCTGGCCCAGAAGAGTTCTGGAAACGGTATGTTCTAAATTGAATTAAACATTTCAATTAACTCTACTTCTTGGATATTAGATACCGGTTATGGTTCACATCTCTGTAATGATTTACAGCTGATGGGAAGAAGTAGGAAGCTTAAGGAAGGTGTGACCTTCTAGAGGATGGACAATGGAGCAAGAGTTGCTGCCAAAGCTATTGGAGATGTTTACTTGCTTATGAACAATGATTTTAAGTTAATTTTAAGAGATGTTTTGTTTGTACCGGATTTGGTGAAAAAAAGTTATTTCCATTTCTATGTTGATAAAGATGGATATTCTTGTTTATTTAGCAAATGTGTTTGCAATTTTTACAAGAATGAATGTTTGATTGGTACTGGTGAACTTGAAAACGATCTCTATAACTTAAAATTGAAAGATATTCCACTAAATGTCCATTTAAAGGCAGACACCATATGAGATATGGATGGGTAAGCCTCCCAAATATTCTTGTATTAGAATATGGGGAGCCCTGCTTATGTGAAGCAGGTAGTGGGAGATAAATTGGATAGTCGATCCATTTTATATTTCTTTGTTGGATATCATTTTTATCATGCCCAAGAAACAAAGATGTTTGTTTCTAGGAATGCAACCTTTTTGGAAAAGGAATTTCTATTGGATAGAAAAGGCGAGATGATAGAACTCGAAGAGGTTCGAGAGACACCCACAATTATAGAACCCACACCCGAAGAGCCAAGAGAGGAGATACAAGCTCCTAGAAGATCCGAGAGAGTCTCGAGACCACCTATGAGGAATGGTCTGCTTCTTGAAGAGGGCCATGATGAGCCTAACCATGGATGTGATCCAAGGACCTTCAAGGAAGCATTATCTGATGCCGATTCATCCAAGTGGCTTGAAGCGATGGAATCCGAGATGAATTCCAGACATTCAAACCAAGTGTGGAATCTCGTGGATCCACCTGAGGGAATTATTCCCATAGGGTGTAAATGGATTTACAAGAGGAAACTTGGGGCGGATGGGAAGGTATTGACCTTCAAGGCGCGATTGGTGGCAAAAGGATATACTCAAAAACAAGCAGTTGACTTCAAGTCTATAAGGATATTGCTAGCCATAGCTGCATAGTATGACTATGAGATATGGCAGATGGACGTCAAGACAGCCTTTCTTAATGGGGATATTAAGGAAGAGATTTACATGTCTCAAACCTGGAGGGTTTACATCTATCGGAAGTGAGCATATGGTATGCAAACTTTAAAGATCTATTTGTGGTCTAAAGCAGGCATCTAGGAGTTGGAACCTCAGATTCGACAGTACAATCAAAGAGTTTGGTTTTGATTAGAATCCTGAGGAACCATGTGTGTATAAGAAGTTCAGTGGGAGTGTTGTGACATTCCTGGTGTTTTATGTTGATGACATTCAAATCATTGGGAATGATGTAGGAATGTTGCAATCAACTAAAATATGGTTAGCAAGTGAGTTCTCGATACAGGACTTGGGTGAAGCATCTTTTGTATTGGGAATACAGATCTATAGAGATAGATCAAGAAGATTCTTGGTCTCACCCAGTCCACATACATTGATACCATCGTGAAGCGGTTCTCGATGGATGAGTCCAAAAGAGGACATCTACCAATGTGTCATGGCGTGTCCCTATCCAAGTCTATGTCTCCCAAGACTGATGCAGAGATAGCGGCGATGACAAGCATTCCTTATGCAAATTGGTAAAACGATTCATGATTTTATTTTATGACTATTGCACTTGATTTTTAAAATGCCAATTGGTTGGTGTTTATTTTTAAAGGGTAAAATATTTTATAAAATTATTTTCTTGGGGTAAAGGTACATGGCCGAGAAATTGAGTGTTAAAAAAAATTCTAGTACTTTTTAAGAAAACAAATAAGTAGACGTTTCAAAAGTCTTTTAGCGCATATCCTATCCTTTTGATAGAAGGGGTGACGTAGGAGTTATTCAATCTCCGAACATCCATAAATCTTCTTGTCATTAGTTCAATCATTTATTCTATCTTTCAGTCAATTTATTTTCGCAACTATATTCAGTTAAACTGATTGTTATCGACTGACAAGATTCCTAGTATCATTTTGTCACAGAACTGACACTTCATTCGAAAAGATTATAAAAATCGTGTGTGTTTAGACAAACCCCCCCCCCCCTCCCCCCTCTTCTAAACACATTTCAACCCCTCAACCGATCCTATCAATAGTTTTTACATCCACCTCTTTAGGAAGGCCACACATCACTTTTAAGGAAATCTCTTTGTTTGAGTGTACTCTTCCTAGTGCATTCAGTTTGTTTACGATGCTACTTACTCTTTCATCGAATTCACTTATTGATTTTCAACCTTTATCTTGATATTGTCGAACTTCTGAACCTCAACTGAAAGTTTGTTTTCCTCGGTCTGCTCATTTCCTTCACATAACTGAATCAGTTTCTCTGAAATTTCCTTAGTAAATTTACACATTTTAGTTTTGCTGAATGTGTTTTTATCCAATGTCTTGTACAAGATGTCCTTGACAACATTATCCAAGTTTGCCTTTCTTTTAACTTCTGAAGTCCACTCATCAAGTGGCTTTTCTATACGATGTGTTGCTCCGTAAGTAATAGCAACAGCTGTATTATCTTTCATAATCTTCATGGGTCCATCAGTTATAACGTACCACATGTTATCATTCTGAGCAGCTAAATGTGATTGCATTCTGATTTTCCAATCGTCAAACTCTTCTTTGGAGAACATGGAGATTTTGTTGAATGATGAAATTATTTTTAGGTTGATCGTGTGAGAGTATTCAAGACAAGATTAACCACTCTGATACCACTTGATAGGATCGGTTAATGCAGTTGGAGTATTTAGAAGATGGTTGAACAAACACTCTGACTGTTTGCAATATTTTGAGTATGAATCAATTTTTTAATCGAACTGATCTTGAAATATTGTTGCCGATATAAATCAGTCAACTAATGATAGCGCGGAATTAGCTGAAATTTAGATTGAGTAGTAAGGGTGAGGTACGGTAAAAACTGAATAGATAACAAAATAGAACACACGATTTTTATAGATGTTTGAAATTTCAAATATTCCTATGTCACCCCTTCTATCTCAAAGATAGGTTTTTCACTAAAAGACTTTGATGTATCACAACATATTGTAATAATCTACTTCAGTAGTACGAAGTATCAGTCTGTTCTGCTCTGTTTCATCTGTTATGCTTTGGTACGAACTGTCAGTCTGTCGGCTGATACAACAACTAATGATGTGACTGATCAGGATTCAACTGATCAACAAATCAGTTCAGCTAGACAAAATCGGTTCTAACTGATGTCATTTCAGTTTTGAATACTTCAGTTGATAAATGTTTTTCCAGTGCAGTTACGCGAAGTCTTCAGTTTTAATTGTGTTCGTTAAATTTGATTCTTCAGTTCTTTTCCGGTTTTATTTGTCAAACTCGTAATATTCGAACAGAAACATTATTATACAAGAAATTGTGTGGGATGCAAGAGTTAGAAAGTTCGTGAGGCTGAATTATTAAGTAAATATGCTGTTTTTTGCTAGGTTTCAATATTTTATGAAGTAAGTTGAACAACCACTTTGATCAGTTTTGTTCTCTTTTGTTTATAAACTTTGATGGTGCATCAAGAAGTCTATAAAAATGTGGAAAATAGGCTTGATAGGCCATTCCATATAAGCTTAGGCTGCGTTTGGTTGCAGGATAAAATAAACTAATGATTAGTATGTAAATGATAAAGAAAATGATTGTCGTAGAAATGTAATATATGGTAGTATGTTTGGTAAGATTTTTAAGTATATTAAAAAATCCGTAAACATTTAAAATAAACGTGTTAACATCTTAAAAATTCATAACCATCCATAATCATGAAAAATAATCATATTAGCATTTAAAATAGCATTTAGGACACTACCATGACGTTTACTAATTTCTAGGTGTAAAAAGACCGTTTTACCCCTAGACGTAAAATTTCCTGTTTTTGACATTTTCTTAATTTCATTGACACTAACATGTCCCAAATAATTATTTAAGCTTACGTGAATTTTTCCGTATTTTTATTTGGCTTAAAACTGAGACTTTTTCAATTATCTTTTCTTAATTGTTTTAACGGTGTTTTAATCCCGAAAAATACCAAACTTTAATATAAAATTCCTAAATTCTAAATTTAGTCCTTTTATATTATTTTAGACCTTATGGACCCCGACTCGACCCCCGTGAGCCGTTCTCCAATTTTCTTTCTTTTAAAAACCCTATTTGGCCCCTAAACTTCGACCCCGAGCCAACTCTCGCTTTTCACGAGTTACCCCCGACCCATATCGAGCCAAAACTTGCCCAACATGCCAAAGTACCCTACGGGACTCTAATTTTACCAAGAACCCATCCCCAACAACAAAAGAATGTGAGCCCCATACATGATGCATATGCTGGCCGAGAGTTGCACCTAGACTAGGACGCTTGTTCTTGGCACTAGGACTCTTCCCACACCACCAGCCCCTGAACCAACGTGACATGCACTTACTAAGGACCATAAGGACACACCATGACCCAGCCCAGGCCCCCTGTACCGAGCCCACAAGTCTGCGCAAGAGACAGAACCTGTGCGCCCCTCCTAGATTCTCTCGGGTAGGAGTCCTTGCTATCAAGGACTCCTCAGAGCCCCTTAGTTCGAGTCCTAGCTTGGCTAGGACTCTTCCCTAGACTCCCTAGCGACCTTAGCCAACCCTCGGAAACAAACAACCCAAGCCCAGCCCTTGCAACACAAGGACCGAACCCTTTTGGTTCCAAGACAGCAACTTGTACGTGAATTGCATGCAGTTTCGTGTGTCATGTTTGGGTGGTGTTTAGGAGTATAAAACTCATGTAAAACTATACCTTAACATATCCTAGACATGGCAGCCCCTTTATGCACATAAACAACATGGATTGGTTCAAAAATTCTACTTGAAACTTCATGACACATAAAAAACCAGAAAATTCAGAAACTGTGTCATGTTTTTTGTAAACTTATCATGCACAAACAGATAATATGATGTGTTGATGGTTTGAAGGAAGGAATAGGCGTGCCTTTGCGTTGTTTACGCACGAAAATCCGTTGACGACGAAGAACGGGACGCGAACCTTGGCTTGCTCTCCCTTGGAACCGCTCGATTTCCTTCTCCAATGTGATGTACGGGTGTGTTGTATGGTGTGAGGGGTGGGGAGAGCGTTTCTGATTTTTTTAAAAAGGTGCGGCCGATTTTGTGTAGTAACAAGTGTAGGGTTTTGGGATTTTTAGTATATTATATACTATAATTAACTTACTAACTAGGCTTTAGGCCTATTAAGCCACAATTAAGCCCATTAGTACTAGGTTAGGATTTAATTAAAATATAAAAATGGTTTTGTCAAAAATAGTTTGTGAATTTAATAGCCGGGTTTCCCAAAAGTTCGTATTTTTGTTGAAAAACCAACACCGATAAAATTTACGTCCCGACGGATAAAATCACATCAAAACCCCTTATTTTCAAAATAAGAAAAACCCACAATCTTATTTTAAATAATCAAAAATACTTATTTAATAAAAACATTTTTCGTTATTCAGCCTTCGGTTCCCGTTCCTCGATCGTCGCTTGAATAATCCTTAGAAATAAATTTTTATGCATGATGAAAATAAAAAAATCATATCTAACATATAAGCATGCATATCACATAATCAAATAAGCAGTTAAAATAATTTAATTAACCATTTTTTTTTTTCAGAATTCATAGATTTGCATGCCGTTGGATTACATCGTCTTAGTTTTGGACCTTACAAATATAGAGTGCGTAGATTTGCGAGACATTCTGAACTCATCGCATGTCTCCTGGTGGCGGAAAAAAATAATGAGCTGATAATGAGAAATCATCAGGCACGACCCACTGGTTCAACGGCATTTCCTGAAGTAAATGTCATAAACAAAAATGAATTTAAATCTGGAAATCAAAATCAAAGTTATAGACAAGATTTTGGTCGAGTACGAAATCGAGGTCGTGGTCGTGGACGTGGACGTGGACGTGGAAGTGGTCGTGGTCGTGGACGCAGCCGTGGTTTTGAAAATAATCGAGATAGTTACTTTTATAACTCATCTCAAAAGAACGTCCCAAACCATCTACAGAAAAGGCATCATGAAAATACGAGTGTTAATGAGAATCACTCAAAAAGATTTGAAAGTTCTTGTTTCAGATGTGGTACTCCAGGACATTGGTCCCGTATTTGTCGAGCCCCTGAGCACCTTTGTAAACTTTATAAAGAATCAATAAAGGGGAAAGAAAATGAAACCAATTTCACTGAAAAAAGTAAACCTTTGAGTGATTCAACTCATTTTGATGCTGGAGATTTTCTGATTGATTTCTGAGACAATGATCAATTTGCTGGTGGAATAAATATGTAAAATATTTTATGTACCCGTATGTTGGAAACTAAGTTCTGGAGTTTGACAAAATATGAATCAACCGAAAATACGAACCAACTGATCGAGAAAACTGAACTCAGCAGCTGAATCCATGCAACTGAAAATTCAGTTATTCTCCTCACCAGTAACTGAAACACGTCAATCGACAAAAAGACAAAAAAAAAAGATTGCAACTGAATGTGGAACGACGCACTTCAATACAACTTGGAACAACTGATCAAACAACTGATAGGCACAAGAAAATACAACAACTGGACTCAATAACTGAAATCAACTGACTGATCAGTTGGAAACTGATCAGTTGGTATATTCAGCCGTATGCTAAGCACCCTTCAACTGAACATGTCTCGGGAAAATCAATCGTCAAGAGACATAGAAGATTGCAACGCCGCACTTCAATCAATACAGCTTAGAACAACGCATTTCGGCGAAAGCAATTAAGACGCCGAATCACAATAAATGAAGCAAACAATGTCCAAGGAATAATCAAGTAGAGATCAACGGATACAAAGATTCAAATTCATTTCAAGTTACCGTTGGAGAAAAGAAGCCTATAAATATGATAGAACAACAGCTGAAGAGAAGTGAACAACTCGATTAACAAGCTTACTGTCACTCTTTCAAAATCTTAGCTCACTCTTGATTGATTTATTCGTAGCAGTCAAGGCTACAATTTGAGCTCACTAGCAAGTTGTACATCGTTGAAATTTGATAATGCTAAGATCAGTTACGCACTGAGAACATTCTGTTAAACTAAGAGTTACAGTTTTTGGCAGTGTTAAGTCCAAACTGAAATGGGTCAGTACAATTCTTGTATTTGATCAAAGTCTTTTAGTGGATATCCTATCCTTGAGATAGAAGGGGTGATGTAGGAGTAATTGAAATCTCCGAACATCCAGAAACAACCCTTGCGTATTTTTATTTTTGTATTCTATCTTTCAGTCAGTTACTTTCCGCAACTGATTCAATTTAACTGATTTACATTGACCAACAAGATTCCGAGAATCAGTTTGTCACCAAACTGAACTCAAAATTCGAAAAGATTAGTTTTAATTGTGAGTGTCTATTCAACCCCCCTTCTAAAAACTCTTGATACGTTAATCGATCCTATCAAGTGGTATCAGAGCCGGTGAATCTTGTTCTTGAATACTTTTGATCTATAAACTTGCTAGCATGACTTCATTCAACAAAATTTCTATGTTCTCCAGAGAAGAATTTGATGATTGGAAAATCAGAATGCAGACTCATTTAGCTGCACAAGATGATGACATGTGATATGTCATAACTGATGGACCCATGAAGATTCTAAAAGCAAATACAGCAGTTGCCATAACAGAAGGGGCACCACAAAGAATAGAAAAGCCTAGAGATGAGTGGATAACTGAAGACAAAAGAAAAGCAAATCTTGACAATGTGGCTAAGGACATTCTGTACAAAACGCTGGACAAAGTGACTTTCAGCAAAATAAAGATGTGTAAAACAGCCAAAGAAATTTGGGAAAAGCTGACCCAGCTGTGTGAAGGAAATTATCAAACCAAAGAAAATAAACTCTCTGTTGTTGTTCAAAAGTTTGATAACATCAAAATTAAAGCAGGAGAATAAATGCACGATTATGATGAAAGATTGAGCAGTATCATCAATGAGTTAAATGCACTTGGAAAAGTGTATACCAATAAAGAAATTGCACTAAAAGTAATGAGAGGTCTTCCCAAGGAATGGGATGTCAAGACCATGGCAATGAGGGAGTCCGAAGATCTAAATCAGATTTAACTTCATGATTTGTTTGCTGATTTAAAGGCTTATGAGTTCGAGCTGCAAACCAGAGAAGGAGAACCATCTACCCCCGCAGCCACAACTGCTCTAGCTGCTGTCAGAACTGAACCAATCAGTTCAGTCGAAAAATCTGCTGATCAGTTGAGCAATGATGCTATGTCATTGTACATCAAAAAATTTGGAAGGTTCACGAGAAAGAATCAAGGGAACTTCCAGAATCCATATCAAACCAAATGACTGCTATAACTGTGGCTAATCAGGTAACTTTATTGCCGATTGTCCTAAACCCAAGAAGGACAGTCAAGGCTCAACTGATAGAAGAAAGAAATCATATGAACACAAAAGAAGACCCAAGGAAGATAAGAAGGTCTTCAGAAAGAAACATGAAGTACTCTTAGCTGATGAAAACAAATCGAAATGAGCAGAAACTGACAGTGAGGAGTCAGAACCAGAAAGCTCATGCAGCTCCAGTGATGATGAGGAAGTCAAATGTTTTATGGCTAATGATGCAGAAGAAGAGTAATCTAGCCAACAGGTATTTGATTTCAGTTCAACTGATTTTACACGAGAAGAACTCATTCTAACACTACATGACATGGTAAACGAGTATCAAAAGCTTGCATCATCATTTGAAAAAATCAAAGCAAAGCAAACTGATCCCACATACAATAAAACCAAAACTGATGAATCAGTTGATGGGTTGAGTCTAAAAAGGGAGATTGCTGAGTTAAAAGCAGAGAGAAATAAAAATCAGTTACTAATCCAGAAGTTGATGCTTGAAAACTCAAAACAGACTGAGCTCATTCAGTCTTGGAACAAGTCATCAACTGCACTAAGTGAGATGCAGAATTCACAAAAATCAGTTTCTGATAAAACTGGTTTAGGGTTCAACACTCAAGGAGAAGTGTATCCAAATGATGCTCAACCAAAGCCAAAAATAGACAAAGGAAAATACATTAACTTTGTCAAAGCAACAGTGGTACAAGAACAAATTGTGCCCAATAAACTGACTGAGAAAACTACTAAGAATATGAGTAAGGATAGAAGATATGGGATTGGTTATAGCCAAAAATTTTGAATTGATTCACAAAGTCAGTCATCAAAAAGGTTTCACAAGAACTATTCGAATAGCTATTTCAATTACTATAACTGCAAGCCAGTTCAGAAGAGATATAGACTGAACAATCAGTTGAATAAAACTAAATCACATACTGTATCATCTGTACACTACACAAGCACACAAAAGCCGAGAAAAACCATTTGGAATACAGCTACTAGAAAGTCTGTAAGGCTAATCCAAGTATGGGTTCCTAAGGAACTAATCAGTTCAGGACCCAAATAGATATGGGTACCATATTATATTATGTGTGTGATTGCAGGTAACAGGTACAAACAAGAACTCAATATTGTATTTGGACAGTGGATGTTCGCGACATATGACAGGAGATGCAAGTGTGCTATCTCAATTGATCAAATACAGTGGTCCAAATATCAGTTTCGGGGACACTTCCAAAGGTAGAACTGTGGGTAAGGGTAAGCTTATCCATGGTAACTTTACTTTTAAAGGTGTTCTATTAATAGAAAACCTGAAGTATAACTTGATCAGCATCAGTCAGTTATGCGACAGTGGATTTTCAGTACATTTTGACAAAAATTTATGTTCAGTCAAAACTTCAACTGATAAAGTCATACTAACTGGCAAACGTTGTGAAAACACATGTAAAATCAGTTGGAATGATCAAACTTATACACTAGTTTGTTTTATTGCTTCCAAATCATCTAAAAACTGGTTGTGGCACAAGAGACTAAGTCATCTAAACTTTAAATCCATTGCCTATCTGAGTAAATATGAACTTGTAACTGGTTTGCCCAAAATAGAATTTTCAAAAGAAAAACTTTGCTCAGCATGTCAGTTTGGAAAACAAGTAAAATCTTCTTTTAAAAACAAGGGCTGTAAATTTTCATCACGATGCTTAGAACTATTGCACATGGATCTCTTTGGTCCTATACCAGTCATGAGTTTAGGGGGAATGAAATACACTCTGGTGATTGTTGATGATTTTTCATGATTTACTTGGGTTATCTTTCTCAAATCAAAAGACCAAACAACTGCACAACTGATCAAGCTTTTCAAAAGACTTTTAAATGAAAAATCAGTTGGAATTGATCGAATCAGATCTGATCGAGGAACTGAATTCATCAATCAAACTCTTTCAAATTACCTAGAAAATGCTGGAAACAAGCATGAACTCTCAGCAGCCAGAACTCCTCAGCAAAAATGGTATAGTTGAGAGAAGAAATCGGACCCTTAAAGAAGCTGCTAGAACTATGTTTGCTGATTCTGGTATTTCTCAAAGATTTTGGGCAGAAGCAATAAACACTGCGTGTTACACTCAGAACAGATCAATGATTAATAAAAATCATATGAAAACACCATATGAGATCTGACATGGAAGAAAAAGTATAATTACTTATTTCAAAATATTCGGCTGCAGATGTTTCATCCTTGACAATGATAAAAATTATTTAAAAACGTTTGATGCTAAATCTGCAGAAGGAATATTCCTTGGATATTCATCAATTAGTATAGCTTATAGAGTCTTCAACAAGAAAACCTTAAATTTTGAAGAATCTGCTCATGTTGATTTCGATGAAACCGAACTAATTGATAAGCCAACTGATCAAGTTGAGCTAGTTGATCGATTTACAGATATCAGTTTGGAGGATGATAATGAAGAAGACAATCATAATAATCAAAACAATCTCCAAACACCCGAACCTGAAGTTTCAGATAAATCAGCTGAACCAGAAGTCATTCCTAATGATCAATTGATAGAGCAAACTGATGATATTCAGTTACCAACTGAAGAAATTGCTGATACAACAAATACTGAGTACAGATGGAGAAAATCACATCCACCTGAATTGGTAATAGGAAATCCATATGATCCAGTAAGAACTCGCAATCAAATGCTAAATCTATTTATCTATTCAGCTTTTGTTTCACAACTAGAACCAAAGAAAACTGATGAAACTCTTGCTGACCCTAACTGGGTAATTGCAATGCAAGAAGAGCTAAATCGGTTCATTCATAACAATATCTGGAACTTAGTTCCAAGACAAGTTTCAAAAACTGTTATAGGTACAAAATGGTTGTACAGGAACAAACTGAACATGATGGTTCAGTTGTGCGCAATAAAGCGAGACTAGTAGCACAAGGATATAGGCAAGAGGAAGGAATTGATTACGATGAAGCATATGCACAAGTTGCAAGACTGGAGGAAATCAGAATATTCCTTGCCTATGCTTCATTCAAGAACTTCAAAGTCTATCAAATGGATGTCAAAAGTGCATTCCTAAATGGTCAACTACAAGAGGAAGTATATGTTGAAAAACCCCCAGGTTTTGTAAATCACAACTTTCCTGATCATGTATATCATTTGAACAAAGCCTTATATGGCCTTAAACAAGCTCCCAGAGCTTGGTACGAAACTCTTTCAAAATTTCTAACTGATCATGATTTTTGTGTTGGATCAGTTGATAACACCTTGTTCAAATTTTCTAAGAATGATCACATTTTATTAGTTCAAATTTATGTTGATGATATCATATTTGGGTCAACTAACCCCAAATTATGTGATAAATTTGCTAAGCTGATGCAAGATAAGTTTGAAATGAGCATGATGGGTGAACTCTCATTCTTTCTTGGACTGCAAGTGAAGCAACTGGAGACTGGCATATTCATCAGTCAGACTAAATATACAAAGAAGCTGCTGAAGAAATTTGGTATGGAATCATGTTCAGCTGCAAATACTCCCATGAGCTCATCAGTAAAATTGGATACTGATCAAGGGGGAATATCAGTTGAGGCGACATTATATCGAGGTTTAATATGGTCATTGTTATACCTAACTGCCAGTCGCCCTGATATTGTATTTGTTGTCTGTATGTGTGCTAGATTTCAAGCAAATCCTAAGCAATCACATTTTTTAGCTGCTAAAAGAATTTTGAGATATCTTAAGGGTACAAAAAATGTTGGGTTATGGTATTCTAAAGACTCTACTTTCAATTTAGTTGGATATTCAGATGCAGATTATGCAGGATGTAAGCTTGATCCTAAAAATACAAGTGGATCTTGTCAGTTTCTAGGAGACAGGTTGATCTCTTGGTTCAGCAAGAAGCAGACATTTATAGCTACCTCAACAATTGAAGCAGAATACCTTGCTGCTGGTAGTTGCTGTGCACAACTGATATGGATCCAGCAACAACTGAGAGATTATGGAGTAAATACAAATGAATCGCCCATATTTTGTGACAATACAAGCACAATTGCCATCACCTATAATCCAGTTCTTCACTCAAGGACAAAGCATATAGATGTCAGACACCACTTCATTAGAGATCATGCTTTGAAGAAGGACATTAGACTGGAATATATATCAAATGAGCAACAAGCAGCTGACATCTTCACCAAACCATTACCCGAGACTAAGTTTTCTTACTTTCGCAATATTCTTGGTTTAATTGATCTGTCATAAAATTATTACTAATTTTGCTTTACTAATAGAATTATCTGCAGAAAATAAGAACACAACAAATTGAAAATAATACTTTATTAAGAATACCATCGATCCCAGTTTACAGAAGATATCATAGAACCAACTGAATCCTACCATTCTCTAATCCAATTATTCAACTCATAAATTTGGATTCTAGAAAATGACCTAGTAGTAGAAATCTTCTCAACCACATGCCATTCCTTCCATAACATTGCTTCTAACAGACATTTATCATCAATCAGATCTGTAACATGCCTAACTTCAAAACGATCAATGTATTTTCTTGTTGTTGCTGCTTGTGCACGAGTAGGAACAACACCACTACTACTTACTCTCTGCAAATCATGAATCTTGAACCATGTTGACATCACTTTCATCAAGACATATTCTTCCATTGTCTTCTACAATTCTTCTAAATAAGGACTTAATTGCTCATTAACTTGAATATGCGAACTACTGCATGCATCAGAGGTACTTGAATCCGACATATTGAACTGTTATTGTCTCAAATTCTATCATCTTATTTTTAGACAGATGAAATCTAAATGTTGAAGAAACTGAAGAGACTCAAGTCAACCGAAGCGTTTTTCTCAGTTACCGAGGCTTCTTAACTATCAGTTGTTCATTATCAACTGATATCATTTTGACATTTATTACTTAACTCTTAACTGATTTCAGTTCATAAGTCAAATTATATAAGTTAGTCTTTCATCAGTTCATTTGCTTAAGTTCGCAATCCATATATAACAACTAATGAAAATTATCTTTTTCAGAAAAGAGAAAAACAAGATTAAGCTTAGATAAATATTTCATTCAACCATACACATTTGCACGAATTACATCATCATATTTTTCCTCTACATCATCTATCCACATCTTCAACCAAGTGGATAAAGCAGAGGAAGAAGTCTTAAGAAAGCTATGAGAAACAGCTATGCAATTGAGGATGTTCAGTTCCTTCCGAAGCATTAGATGATAGATGTGACCATCCTTTAAGACGTCCACCCACATAGCTATGTTCATAGCAGCCTCTCCAGTATTATACAAGAACTCAAGATTCTGTAGTTTTTCCCAGTAGTGAAGACTTTTGTAGAAGACTTCGTCTTCTATAACAGCCTTCCTAGCTTCCAGAGTAAACGATGAAACACTTGAGCTACTAGCACCTGCCATTTTCTTTTACTGAGTATAATTTGCTAATATATTTGCGACTAATAGAGCTGCTCTTATTTATAGAACAGGACAAAGAAGATGAAAGGACTATTTCATTATGACAGACGTTTACACTACTAAGCATCAGGATTTATTTTAATTAATCTTGTTTACATTCTCGAAATTTTATTTTATGCACCAATTAAGGGGGAATAATGGTTTTAAGAGGTTAACTGAGAAGACAAATGTTAGTAAATTCTCAACTGAAAGGACATAGTCTTACAACTGATCGCTCAGTTGAGTTTTTCACTAATCTTCTCATATAAGTTAACTAATTAACCATTCTTATATTCCAAATCAAGTGACGTGACTGTCTTTCAAGCATTAAATGCTATTCATTTTGACACCTTTTGAACCGTTCAAAGTACACACGCTTACAGCACACGTACACATCGTTTTACTCAAAATTTTTAATGGACTGACACGTGTCCCGAATTTGAACAGTCACGAACAACTGTGCTAAGCCCGCTTCAATTCAGTTATCTTCTTACGCAGACAATCAGTTTCTGAGAGCATACTAATTCCAGAGCTTATCGTTTACGAATTTCAGATTATTTTCTTAATCGAAATGGCGAATCAAACTCCTGCTTATATGCTTAATGCAATGGCTATCAACTTCGGATCCATTCTATCTTTCGGCAACGATGATGTCAAGAACGTATTTCAAAAAATCGAAACTGCTGGGTTAAGGACATTCTTGGGACAATCATCACAAGAGATCTACCCCAAAGAACTTCAGGAATTCTACTTTAATGGTATGATCAATTCTCATGGAAACATCGCTTCTACTATCAATGGTCAGTTGCTGACCATCTCTGAAGATTCCTTTGGAGAAATTTTTCTTTAGCATCTGATGGACTGGCATACTTCTCTGATATTAAAGCATCTAATGTTGAAAAAATGCAAACCTCACTTTCTGCGGATGGACGGAAAATCAAACTTTCTGATCCAAAGAAGGAACTGAAGCACGAGGTTCATTTACTTGCTGATATAGTCGCCAAAGGGATTTTGGCGTAAGCTGGATCTTTTGCTGCACTTACATTGGAAAAATTTCAAGCCATTTCTATCATTATGGCTGAACGTAAATTCAACTGGAAGCATCTTATATTCAATATTTTAAAGAATATTTTTCTATCATCCAAACAGTCCAAAGGCTTTGTAGTGCAACTGAGTTATCTGCTGAGAGTGAAGGGGTTAGTGGCAGATGATTCAGAAAAATCATCCAAATTCAAAGTCTTCAATGCGAAGAATACTATGCCACTCAAGACCAAATTGGACTTCTCCTGCTCAGTTTGTAAAGGTAAAAAAGGAGATTGAGACTCAACAGGCGGCTCCTAAATGAGTGAAAAAAAGCCAAAACATTGGCCCAACTGAAGTCAGCAAAAAGGAAATTAGTTGTGGACGAATCCGATTCAGAGAAAACCCCTTCCCCAAAGATCGCCAAGAAACCGAGAACCCAGATGATTAAACCAACAACTACAGAGGGATCTATTCCTATTGACAAGCCAATATCTTCAGATGCTCAGAAACCAATTGAAGCAGTTCCTCTGAAGATCATCCCACCAGAAAAATAAGCTGGTGCAAAGAGAGAAATAGTTAGGAGCAAAGCTCCTCTGATTAATATTATTCGTCCTAATGCTCTGGCACCTGCCCGACCCAAAGGCATCAAGATTATAGAACGGGTGGACACTACTCGAACTGGTCTGGAAATTCCACACATTCTCAGTTCTGATAAAGGCAAGGGAAAAATGATTGAGAGCCCAGGCCATCCAATCCAATTCAAACCCACATTGACCTTGTTTGGGATAAGGTTAATAATTTTGCAGCATCAAAACTTCAACTCTATGATGCTTGGACAGCCTATCATACTCATATTTTTGCCGAACAACTGAAAAAGAAATCCTAGCTGAACAAATTCATCAAACTGGAAGCTTTTGCCATGGTCAAAGCTGCAACCATTGTTCAAGCTATGGAGAGAAAAACATATTTGTTTGATCAGATGAGAGTCAAGAAGTTAGCACAAATTCTTGACAAACTGAAGTCTAACTACGTTCCAACAAATCCTACTGCCTATGCTGATCATGCGGTGATTACTCAGCTAGACACCGATCTGATTGGCTTGCAATCTCAGATAAAGTTTTGGGAAATGGATCAAGAGTTAGTCCTTCATAAAGAAGATACAGACAATGATGAAGAGGAAATAGTTGAAGAACCTCCCTCATAGCAGAAAGAGTCATCAGCAGAACAGGTTATTATTCCAACTGAAGAGCCAGTACAAGATATGTGTCAATCACCTACTGCTGAACATCAAATGTACACTGAAGCCGAATTATCTTTCATAAACATTGACGAAATTATTCAAGCAGTGGTGCAAGAATCCCAAGTGAGTGAACCTATTTCTGATAAAGTTGATCACCCCTTTGATCAAATCAATCCAGAGGTTCCTATCTCTTCAGAAGCACCAGTTTAGCCTGATTTATCTGCTGAACAAGCTATTCCAACTATTGTGCCAACTGATTCCCAAGATCATCCTCTAGAGGCACCAGTTTTGGCTCCATAAGACTCTATTATTCATCCAGGCAGATCATCTGCTGTAATGCCCGAGAATTATGGAATTGATAAACCAAGATTATCAATCTTCATTAACGAGAGACTCGGAAGATATGAGAATGCATGACATGCAATGAGGGAAGAAAAGACATGAGAAAATAGGGTTTGCAAGACCGCACCCGCGCCCAGAACAGGAGTGCACCCGCGGTCATGCAATGATGAATTTTTGCAAGAAAGGCCGAAGCCACACCGCACCCGCGGTGCAACCAAGACCGCACCCGCGGTTGAGTGGCAGAAAGTTGGGAGTTTTTGGAAATGGCCAGACCGCACCCGCGGTGCTAACAGGAGCGCACCCGCGGTGGGGTCACCGCACCCGCGGTACAATACATGACCGCACCCGCGGTCATGCGTGTAGCTTGAATAATAAGGCCACGTTTTCAGGTGTTGCATGCAGTATATATATGAGCATGACACGTTGATTCTTTCAGAAAAACTCAGCAAAAGGCACGAGAATTCTCTAGAAAATTCTTACACCTCTTAGGTTGCGATTGTGGAAGATCCTTCTATCAGAATTCGAATCTGAACGTAGTATCGTGTTCCTCGTGCTACGAGCTACACAAGGACGTAAGTTTTATTACGTTTTGCAGTGTTTTGAAAATATGATGTTGCTAAAATTGCATGGGATTCAGATATGGTGTTTCTACTACCGTAGACAATGTAGAATTGAAGACAGATTAAAGAACAGACTGTTTCTGTAATTGTTATGATTTTCAGAAGATATTGATTTAGATTAAACACTAGATTTGTATTGTTGTTGCTTGAGGAATAGAGAGATGATTATTTTATGTGTTCTGGATAGATTATTCAGTATATATGTGAAGTCAGATCGAAGAAATCATACTGTATGCCTATGTTATGAATCTCAGCATATCTTGAGTTGCATTTGATAGATATTGATATGCTGGAATTAGAAGAATGATAATATGGTATTGATTACGAGTTCTGATATGATATTTGTGATGTTGACATCGACGGGTTTATCAAGACTGTATTGTTGTACCGTTGAAACATCAGCTGATTCAGATTGATTAGATTCAGAAATGATTTCGATTATATCGTGATATTGTTGATATGAATCAGATTGTATTTTGTTCAGATATTGATCAGATTTTGTATTGAGTTGAGTATTGATCAGAACAGATTGTGTTTTGAGTTACACATTGATACAGTGTATTTATATTGTCATGTCAGATCGGATATGGACAGACTGAACTTCGAGACTTCGTCTTCGTCAGACCGGGACGACAAAGGTATAATTCATGTGATATTCGGGAAGAAACAACTCAATTGAGATCACCACTTGAGTTGCCCAATAAAATCACATACTTGTTCATTGTTTTATTTTGAGATGATTATGATATATCTTGACATGATTAGATTTTTTTATAGATCTTGTATGCAAATTATGTTAAGATGATTATGCTTTGTTTACAGATCATGTTACATCGCATTAAGAGGATTATGCTTATTTACAGATTTTGTATTCATGCATTAAGATAGGACAGTCTGGAGATCAGGCAGACTTCTAGACGTTCGGCGATATCACAGCTTAGGGGAAGATCACCTCCCCTATTTTAGATGCGGATACAGATCAGGCCGAAGTCTAGGAATAAGACGTACCGTCACCCCGATTGGAGAGTAGGTGATAGATCGTCTTATTCACCCCGGGATCCCTAGAGTTATAGATCGAGTCAAGTCTAGACATGATTTGATTAGGACTTCATGCTTATATGGATGTGGCTCCTAGATCATGGGACCCATCGTTATTGCTTTCAGTTGTGCTAGCATGTTTTTATGATTTAGATTGTTTATATGCATGTTTATCTGATTTAAGTTGCATGCTTAATTTCATAGATTATGAAATATATTGTGTTTATACATGACGGCATGTTTTATGAATTAGTTTGTTTATATACATGCTTACCATGTTTTATACTGGGATTTATTCTCACCGGAGTTATCCGGCTGTTGTCTTGTTTTGTATGTGTGCATGACAACAGGTGGGGCTGGATCAGGGTCGAGATGACGATGAGAGAAGACGAGTTAGCGTGGTGATTCCGGACTTGTAGCAGACTTGGTTTATTACTTGAATTTAGTAATTGAACCTTAGACTTAGGTTGTACAGTATTGTACTTTTCTACTGAACTGTAGTTTTTATACAGAAATGTATATTGTTTAGATTCCATTACCTTCCGCAGTTACATATTAAAAAGAAAAATTTTTAGACCCTGTTTATCAGAACTGATAATTAAATCCCAATAATGAGTAATGAGAAAGATCAGCGTCCGGGTCCCCACAACAGGTGGTATCAGAGCGATAAATCCTTTAGCGATAGATCCTTTAGATTGAGATAGTCAGAACTGATAGATCCTTTAGACTGAGTTAGATTGAGATAGAAGAGAATGAGCGGGGTTGATTGAATTTTCTTTCCTTGCATGTGATTGCTAGCATGAGATTTACGTCAATGTTGATTTGCATGATGTGTGCTAGCATGATTTACTGTTTTCCATATTACATGTTGTTTGTATCTGAGTTGATTGCAGCATGTACTTACTAAGCCTGGATCAGAACCGAGTCTAAATCAGAGGTATATGATCAGAGGAGGGCTGAGACAGATTATAAAGATTGTACATTGATTTGTTTGATATTCAGATATACCGCCTCGGAGATTTCCAGAAAGGGGTAGTACTTCGTCTGAACAGCTAGATGCATCAGAAGCTCAGCTAGAAGAAAAGATGAAAGATTTTGAGTTATTACAGCCGCCGATTCTGAGTGGTACCGAGACATCTGAAGACTGTCAGAACTGGTTTGATGATATAGAAATCTTGTTTGATTTACTTGATTGTACAGAAGACCAGAGGGTTAAAATGGTGCCTTACCAGTTACGAGAAGCCGCCAGGAGTTGGTGGATTACCAGTACAAGAATGTGGGCACAGAGAGTTACAGTGATTTCGTGGGAAATATTCAGAACTGAATTCTATCGAAGATTTTTCTCAGCTTCATACCGAGAGGACAAGAAATTAGAGTTTGAGAATTTGAGCCAAGGGCAGCTAAATATTGACGAATATATTGCTAAATTCTCGACTCTAATGCATTTTGCTCCTCATTTAGCTGGAAATGATGAAGCTATAGTAAATCAATTCATCAGAGGGTTGAATTCAGAGGTAGTTGCATTCATGAATTTGCAACGACCTTACCATTTTGCTGACATCCTGAGTAGAGCGAAGAGAGCGGAGGCGAGTCTGATTAGACAATTGACAAGGTTGTGTGTGAAGCCACCCCAGACACAGCAATCCCCTCTTCGATATGAGCGTGGCAGTAAGAGTGGGAAACAAGAGTTGCTGAAAACTCGTAAGAAGCCATTCAAGAAGTTGGGAAGTGGCTCCTCTAGCTCAAGTGGTTCGAGTCCAAGCCATACTGATGTCTATTGTAGGACTTGCGGAGGGAGACATTCCTCAGAGCAATGCCAAGGAGTGCTTGGTAGATGTAATATCTGTAAACAGCTGGGGCATTTTGCTAAAGTTTGTCCCCAGAGATGGTCTCGAAGATCTTAGGGAACATCGTTTATTTGAGAAACAGACCCAGAATCCACAACAGGTACTATTCTTTATAATTCGATTGCATATGTATTGATATATACTACTGCATTCCCTACGATTATCTTAGACTGAATTGCATTGATATATGATGTATCTGTGGGGTTTGGTTGTACTGTGGTATTGATTCTTCTTTGTTGGGAAAGAAAGAGGGATATCAGAAATTTCTACAGTAAGATAAGAATAAGATTGAGTTAGATTATAATGTACTTGTGTCTTCTGATTCGACCGCATTATTGATGTTAATATGCTAAACAAGTACAGAACCAGTATAAATTCCAGTCAGGAAAGTACAAGATTCAGACCAGATATGGCTGATGAGTAGAGATTTCACAGTAAGGATTCTAGATTTCGAATTCCTTTGATATCTGTGTTGTGTATGACTCGATTAATACAGAAAGGAACAGATAGTATCCTTATGTATTCAGTAGATTGACTGAAATCGAGCATAGCATTGGCAGATTTGCTAATGAGGTACAAATTAATTGATGCTTGCCTAGATAAAATTTAGAATTGCTTTATATCAGAAAGATAGATTTCAGAATTTAATTCAGATTAGATCAGATATTGATTGTTGTGCTAGAATTCAGTACAGAATGATATTGAGTGTACAGAATGATACAGAATGAATTGAAAGATCAGTAGAAGAATATCGACCAGGAGTTACATAGGATTTAGTGTTTCTCTTTAGCATGTGTTAGTATAGTCAGAAATGTTCTGATGATTCTATGCTTGTTATATCTATGAGATTTTAATATGATTGTAGCATCTGATTGACTGAATAGAATATTTGAAGAATGTATTGAATATTCTGAGAACTGTAATGATTGTATACAGAAATTGTTCAGATAAGAATCTTGCTTGAAACAGATTGTATTCAGAATATGCGATATCTGAAGTTAGTATACAGATTGATTTTGATACAGTTGAGATTGTGATCAGTTAAAGATACCGATATTAGAAAGATCAGAAATTTCAGAAATGTCAGAAATGTATATTGTCTGATTTGACAGATTATCTTATTCGATTATTGTTATATATCTGCTGAGTATTGTTATTGTTCTACATCAGTAATGGTGATATCTGATAGTGTTGGGAGCATATGTTATTTGCAGATGAGATAGAGCAGTTGATCTGGGCAGTATGAGGAGTGGTCAGATGGCCAGAATTTACAGTTGCTTGATTTTGTTATTTTATGAATTTACTTAGACTCACTAGATCTGTATAGGTTCTTTCTATTCTGAATCTGATGTAATATTACTGTTATTGTGAATCAGTGTTGGTACAGTTTATTGTAACCAGTTGAGTGTATATCAGTTCAGGAATCAGAGGGTTCAGAATTGTATTTTGCTAATCAGAACAGAACATTAATCAGAATTAGCAGATCTGTGATTTTGTGTTGAATGGGACTGATTATTTTATGATATCAAAATGTTTCAGAATTGTTTACAGATTTTGATATTGATAGTCAGAGCTGAATACCAGGTAGGTATTTCTTACTTAATTTATGTTATTCACTGATTTGTTTATACAGGATAGTTCGAATCTGAACTCACAGATAGTGTCAGAACCGCATAGTAGTGGATTCAGTTTTCATTCAGATAGTTGAGAATGTATGATATTCGAACAGACAGTCGTGATATAAACAGATTAGATCGGTTATAACAGAATGGGTACAGAAATGTTGGCAGAAATTGTACTGACAAGTCTGAATTGCTAACAGAAGAAGACAAAAAGATAGAAATCAGAAGATTATTACAGAATTTGTATATTTCTGAATAGAAATGGGAGTACATTTCTATGGCTTTCGTGATGAAATGATATGATTATGATTGACAGATTATTCAATCTATATCTATCAGTTTGTACCAGATTACGTACAAACAGAACCAGATGGCATAGATCAATGTCAAAGAAATAGTCAGATTGACGAGAATGCAAGAATTAGATGATATCAGATTGTGATTTTGATGGAGTTGTACTTGTGATAGAGTATATCATAAGCTCTCTTGTGCAGACTTATTACAGATTGACAGATAGTCAGAGTATATCACCAGATATTGGGAGATATTGGTAGAACTTTAGTACGGGATGTTTGTACTAGTTGATATAGATTATTGTCATTGTGTGACTTACTGTATGACAATAGCTATCAAGATAGTCCAGAATGAACAGATTGAAGAAACCAACGTCGGATGATGACGATTGGTATATGAAGCTGAAGATGGTATATGTCCTTGATTGGGAAGAAACAGATTTAATAACAGCAGATGATACTGATAGGTTGTTATGAACTGTGATTGGTTTATACGGATGTTGTATAACCAACAGGGCAAGATTGATTTTGTCAGAGTTAATTTAAGAAGTATTATGATAGCATACTTCATGAATTCGTATTCCAGATGGGGATCAGGGAGTTGAGTTTTGATTTAAACTCTAGTATACATTCTTCTCGTATATCTCTAAATTTATTTTTTTTTATGAGTTCGAGGACGAACTCAGATCTAAGAGGGGGAGAAATGTAATGCCCGAGAATTATGGAATTGATAAACCAAGATTATCAATCTTCATTAACGAGAGACTCGGAAGATATGAGAATGCATGACATGCAATGAGGGAAGAAAAGACATGAGAAAATAGGGTTTGCAAGACCGCACCCGCGCCCAGAACAGGAGTGCACCTGCGGTCATGCAATGATGAATTTTTGCAAGAAAGGCCGAAGCCACACCGCACCCGCGGTGCAACCAAGAACGCACCCGCGGTTGAGTGGCAGAAAGTTGGGAGTTTTTGGAAATGGCCAGACCGCACCCGCGGTGCTAACAGGAGCGCACCCGCGGTGCTAACAGGAGCGCACCCGCGGTGGGGTCACCGCACCCGCGGTACAATACATGACCGCACCCGCGGTCATACGTGTAGCTTGAATAATAAGGCCACGTTTTCAGGTGTTGCATGCAGTATATATATGAGCATGACACGTTGATTCTTTCAGAAAAACTCAGCAAAAGGCACGAGAATTCTCTAGAAAATCCTTACGCCTCTTAGGTTGCGATTGTGGAAGATCCGTCTATCAGAATTCGAATCTGAACGTAGTATCGTGTTCCTCGTGCTACGAGCTACACAAGGACGTAAGTTTTATTACGTTTTGCAGTGTTTTGAAAATATGATGTTGCTAAAATTGCATGGGATTCAGATATGGTGTTTCTACTACCGTAGACAATGTAGAATTGAAGACAGATTAAAGAACAGACTGTTTCTGTAATTGTTATGATTTTCAGAAGATATTGATTTAGATTAAACACTAGATTTGTATTGTTCTTGCTTGAGGAATAGAGAGATGATTATTTTATGTGTTCTGGATAGATTATTCAGTATATATGTGAAGTCAGATCAAAGAAATCATACTGTATGCCTATGTTATGAATCTCAGCATATCTTGAGTTGCATTTGATAGATATTGATATGCTGGAATTAGAAGAATGATAATATGGTATTGATTACGAGTTCTGATATGATATTTGTGATGTTGACATCGACGGGTTTATCAAGACTGTATTGTTGTACCGTTGAAACATCAGCTGATTCAAATTGATTAGATTCAGAAATGATTTCGATTATATCGTGATATTGTTGATATGAATCAGATTGTATTTTGTTCAGATATTGATCAGATTTTGTATTGAGTTGAGTATTGATCAGAACAGATTGTGTTTTGAGTTACACATTGATACAGTGTATTTATATTGTCATGTCAGATCGGATATGGACAGACTGAACTTCGAGACTTCGTCTTCGTCAGACCGGGACGACAAAGGTATAATTCATGTGATATTCGGGAAGAAACAACTCAATTGAGATCACCACTTGAGTTGCCCAATAAAATCACATACTTGTTCATTGTTTTATTTTGAGATGATTATGATATATCTTGACATGATTAGATTTGTTTATAGATCTTGTATGCAAATTATGTTAAGATTATTATGCTTTGTTTACAGATCATGTTACATCGCATTAAGAGGATTATGCTTATTTACAGTTTTTGTATTCATGCATTAAGATAGGACAGACTGGAGATCAGGCAGACTTCTAGACGTTCGGCGATATCACAGCTTAGGAGAAGATCACCTCCCCTATTGTAGATGCGGATACAGATCAGGCCGAAGTCTAGGAATAAGACGTACCGTCACCCCGATTGGAGAGTAGGTGATAGATCGTCTTCTTCACCCCGGGATCCCTAGAGTTATAGATCGAGTCAAGTCTAGATATGATTTGATTAGGACTTCATGCTTATATGGATGTGGCTCCTAGATCATGGGACCCATCATTATTGCTTTCAGTTGTGCTAGCATGTTTTTATGATTTAGATTGTTTATATGCATGTTTATCTGATTTGAGTTGCATGCTTAATTTCATAGATTATGAAATATATTGTGTTTATACATGACGGCATGTTTTATGAATTAGTTTGTTTATATACATGCTTACCATGTTTTATACTGGGATTTATTCTCACCGGAGTTATCCGGCTGTTGTCTTGTTTTGTATGTGTGCATGACAACAGGTGGGGCTGGATCAGGGTCGAGATGACGATGAGAGAAGACGAGTTAGCGTGGTGATTCCGGACTTGTAGCAGACTTGGTTTATTACTTGAATTTAGTAATTGAACCTTAGACTTAGGTTGTACAGTATTGTACTTTTCTACTGAACTGTAGTTTTTATACATAAATGTATATTGTTTAGATTCCATTACCTTCCGCAGTTACATATTAAAAAGAAAAATTTTTAGACCCTGTTTATCAGAACTGATAATTAAATCCCAATAATGAGTAATGAGAAAGATCAGCGTCCGGGTCCCCACATCTGCTGATCAAAATCCACTTTCTCCACCTCAAGTTCCAGAAGACATTGCTGTAACAATCACTTCAGTTCAGAATGTTGCTGAAACAGTAGCAACTGACCAAGAGTTGGTTATATTTGATCAAACCACAAGAGGACGGAATCCTCTCATCAGTCTCCTCCCCTATCCTCATTAGATTTTGATCTTGTTCTTGAGGAAATACAGAATATGCAAAACAATATGCAGCAGATGCTCACCGAAATAAAGAAAATTCAATCTACACAATTTTCTCATACCGTCCAATTGGATTCCTCGATTGAATTTAATACAGCAAAACTGAAAGCCATCCAAGCCAACATGGAGTCTCTTATCCGAACTGTGGATGAGATGAAAAACAACAGAGGTCTAGCTCAAAGTCTATTTACAACTCAAGATATAATCAGCAAACGAGTTGAACGATTGGAGACCTCCGTTTCTCATAAAATGGAACTGTTGCAGATTTCCTTACAAATCGCTGTTTCAAGCATCTCCTCAGATGTCAAAATTATGTACACTGATGTTCGAAGATTATCTATAAAGATGGATGAGTTTGACAAAAAGGGGGAAGAAATCAAAGAGCACCTTGAGAAACAGCAGAAGAAACCATATTTTTAAAAAGCAGTTAATCAGATTATTAGATTCAGCTGTTATTAATTCAAGACATCTATCAGTTCAAGAAATTCAATTTCTTATTTTATCTACAATAAATCCAGACGTTCAGTTATTATTTACTAAGTTTTGTCAAACACCATAAAGGGGGAAATTGTTGGAAACTAAATTCAGGAGTTTGACAAAATATGAATCAACCGAAAATACGAACCAACTGATCGAGAAAACTGAACTCAGCAGCTGAATCCATGCAACTGAAAATTCAGTTATTCTCCTCACTAGTAACTGAAAAACGTCAACCGACAAAAAGACAAAAAAAAACTTCAACTGAATGTGGAACGACGCACTTCAATACAACTTGGAACAACTGATCAACAAACTGATACGCACAAGAAAATTCAACAACTAGACTCAATAATTGAAATCAACTGACTGATCAGTTGGAAACTGATCAGTTGATATATTCAGCCGTATGCTAAGCACCCTTCAACTGAACATGTCTCGGGAAAATCAATCGTCAAGAGACATAGAAGATTGCGACGCCGCACTTCAATCAATACAACTTGGAACAACTGATCAACCAACTGATACACACAAGAAAATTAAACAACCGGACTCAATAACTGAAATCAACTGACTGATCAGTTGGAAACTGATCAGTTGATATATTCAGCCGTATGCTAAGCACCCTTCAACTGAACATGTCTCGGGAAAATCAATCGTCAAGAGACATAGAAGATTGCAACGCCGCACTTCAATCAATACAACTTGGAACAACTGATCAACCAACTGATACACACAAGAAAATTAAAAAACTGGACTCAATAACTGAAGCAATTAAGACGCTGCATCACAATAAATGAAGCAAACAATGTCCAAGGAATAATCAAGTAGAGATCAACGGATACAAAGATTCAAATTCATTTCAAGTTACTGTTGGAGAAAAGAAGCCTATAAATATGACAGAAGAACAGGTGAAGAGAAGTGAACAATTGGATTAACAAGCTTACTGTCACTCTGTCAAAATCTTAGCTCACTCTTGATTGATTTATTCGTAGCAGTCAAGGCTACAATTTGAGCTCACTAGCAAGTTGTACATCGTTGAAATTTGATAGTTCTAAGATCAGTTACGCACTGAGAACATTCTGTTAAACTAAGAGTTTCAGTTTTTGGCAGTGTTAAGTCCAAACTGAAGTGGGTCAGTACAATTCTTGTATTTGATCAAAGTCTTTTAGTGGATATCCTATCCTTGAGATAGAAGGGGTGACGTAGGAGTAATTGAAATCTCCGAACATCCAGAAACAACCTTTGCGTATTTTTATTTTTGTATTCTATCTTTCAGTCAGTTACTTTCCGCAACTGATTCAGTTTAACTGATTGACATTGACCAACAAGATTCCGAGAATCAGTTTGTCACCAAACTGAACTCAAAATTCGAAAAGATTAGTTTTAATTGTGAGTGTTTATTCAACCTCCCCTTCTAAACACTCTTGATACGTTAATCGATCCTATCACCGTATGATAATGTTTTATCGTGTGCTATATTTTTTTACATATGTATTGTATTACATTTTATTTTTATAAATGTATTGTCAGTAATTTTATTTCATTGCATATTTTTTTGAAATTCAAATATGAAAATGTTGTGAGCAAAGCTAAAGTTTGCATACCCGATAGTGGTACAACGCACAATATCCTCCGAGATAAAAGATATATCTTGGAACTAAAACGAACAAAAACAACGGTGAATACAATATCAGGTCATGTAGACTTGATTAAAGGATGTGGTAAAGTGAAATTTTTGTTACCTAATGGTACAATTTTTTTTTTTATCAATGATGCTTTATATTCACCACAATCGAAAAGAAATTTGTTGAGTTTTAATGATATATATTCTCACGGGTATGATACTCAAACAATGAATGAAGGGAATGAGAAATATATGTGTCTTATCACATATAAATCAGTAAAGAAATATGTGATTGAAAAACTACAATGTTCCCTACTGGATTGCATTATACACATATAAGTCTCATTGAATCAAACATGGTAGTTGATAATTCTTCAATATTAACCAATTGGCATAATCGATTAGGACATCCTGGTTCAACAATGATGCGAAGAATTATAGAAAATACATATGGTCATCCGCTGAAAGACCAGAAGATCTTTCAGAACAATAAGTTTCAATGTAAAGCATGTTCTCTTGGAAAACTTATTATAAGACCATCACCAGTCAAAATCCAAACTGAATCACCAATGTTTCTTGAACGTATTCAGGGTGATATTTTTGGACCAATTCATCCACCATGTGGACCATTCAGATACTTTATGGTATTGATTGATGCCTCTAACAGATGGTCACATGTATGTTTATTGTCAACTCGAAATGTTGCATTTGCAAGATTACTTGCTCAAATAATAAAATTGAGGAATCAATTTTCCGATTATACAATCAAGAAAATTAGACTTGATAATGCTAGTGAATTTACTTCTCAGACTTTCAATGATTATTGTATGTCTATGGGAATCATTGTTAAGCATCATGTTGCTCATGTACATACATAGAATGGATTGGCTGAATCATTGATTAAACGTCTGCAACTGATTGCTAGACCAATGATTATGAAAACAAAGCTACCTATTTCTATATGGGGACATGCAATTTTACACGCTTCTTCATTAATTCGCATCAGACCAAGTGCATATCATAAATACTCCCCATTGCAGCTTGCATTTGGTAAAGAACCAGACATTTCTCATCTGAGAATTTTTGGATGTATGGTGTATGTGCCTATTGCACCACCGCAACGAAAGAAAATGAGATCTCAAAGGAAGGTTGGAATTTATATCGGTTATGATAGTCAATCAATCATTCGATATCTTGAACATCATACAGGAGACGTGTTCACAGCACGTTTTGCTGATTTTCATTTTAATGAGGAAATCTTCCAAATGTTAGGGGGAGAACAGAAACATACCGAAATGGAAATTACATGGTATGTATCATCATTGTTACATCTGGATCCAAGAACACAACAATGTGAAAAAGATGTACAGCAAATTGTGCACTTGCAAAGAATAGCAAATCAAATACCAGATGCATTTACAGATGCAAAAGGGGTAACTAAATCGTATATACATGCTGTAAATGCTCCGGCTCGAATTGAAATTCCAAAGAAACAAATTGAACAAAGTCATGATGTCGTAAAACGCCTGAAGCGTGGAAGGCCAGCCGGTTCCAAGGATAAAAATCCTCGAAAAAGAAAATTCATAGAGAAACACGATGATCACAAAATAGAGAATGATGTTCTTGAAAAAACACATGATGATCACAAAATAGAGAATGGTGTTCCTGAAGAAACACATTATGATGAAAATGTTCTGTCAGAATCACAAACTTACGAGAATCATGAAATCTCTATCAATTATATTAATACTGGAAAAATATGGAACCGAAAAGATATAGAAGAAATTGATGATATATTTTCTTATAATGTGGCAATCGACATCATAAATGGTAATGAAGATCATGAACCAAAATCTTTTGGTGAATGTAAAAATCGGCAGGATTGGATAAAATGGAAAGAAGCCATCCAGGTTGAATTATATTCGATAAATAAACGTAATGTTTTTGGACCTATAGTTATTACACCTGAAGGTGTAAAACCTGTTGGATACAAATGGGTTTATTCGAAAGAGAAATGAGAAAAATGAAATTGTAAAATATAAAGCTCGACTTATTACACAAAGTTTTTCTCAAAAACCTGGAATTGATTATGAAGAAACATATTCTCCCGTGATGGATGCAATTACATTGCGGTATTTGATTAGCTTGGCGGTATCTGAAAATTTAGAAATGCGTCTTATGGATGTTGTTACAGCTTACTTATATGGATCACTTGATAGTAATATATATATGAAAATCCCTGAAGGATTTAAGATGCCTGAAGCACAAAGTTCAAAACGCAGAGAATGTTATTCTGTGAAATTACAAAGATAATTATATGGGTTAAAACAATCAGGTCGAATGTGGTATAATCGACTAAGTGATCACTTGATGAAAAAGGGATATGTAAATAATTCAATATGCCCTTATGTTTTCATTAAAAAAACAGCATCCGGATGCGTAATTATTGTTGTATATGTTGATGATTTAAACATCATTGGAACGAATAAGGAAATTCAAGAAGTTGTGTCATACTTGAAGAAAGAATTTGAAATGAAGGATCTTGGAAAAACCAAGTATTGTCTGGGTTTACAAATTGAACAAAAAGAATGTGTAATGTTTGTTCACCAGACAATTATACAGAAAAGATCCTTAAACGTTTTAATATGGATAAATCAAATCCTTTAAGTATTTCAATGGTTGTTAGATCATTAAACACCCATTCCGTCCATGTGAAGATGATGAAGATATTCTTGGTCCAGAAGTACCATATCTAAGTGCTATCGGTGCCCTTATGTATCTTACAATTTGTACAAGGCCTGATATATCTTTTGCCTTAAATTTGTTGGCAAGAGTTAGCACATATCCAACAAAGAGACACTGGAACGGAATTAAACATATATTCCGTTATTTACGAGGAACGACATACTTGAGACTTTTGTATTCAAAAGATGCTAATCCAAGTATAATTGGTTATGCCGATGCTGGATACTTATATGATCCACACAAGGCACGATCCCAAACTGGATATGTATTTACTCGTGGAGGCACTGCAATTTCTTGACGTTCACAGAAACAAACGCTCGTAACAATTTCATAAAATCATGCCGAGATTATTGCACTACATGAAGCAAGTCGTGAATGTGTGTGGTTAAAATCAATGACCCAACATATCCAAATCTCATGTGGATTATCATTTGACGAGAAGCATGTGATACTATATGAAGATAATGTTGTATGTGTTGCTCAAATGAAAGAAGGATACATAAAAAGCGACAGAATTAAACATATTCCTCCTAAGTTCTTCGCATTCACCAAGAAGCTTGAGAAGAATAAATGTATTGATGTTCGTCACATTCATTCAAGTGAAAACTCATCAGATCTCTTCACAAAGGCACTTCCTACGACAATATTCAAAAAGCACATATATAATTTTGGGATGCGCAATCTACGAAATTTGTGAAGAATTGTTCGTGTCAACATGAGGGAGAGCTTACGTGACTGCACTCTTTTTCCCTTACTATGGTTTTTATCCCAATGGGTTTTTCCTAGAGGTTTTAACGAGGCAGTACAAAAACACGTAATGAAGACATCATCGTATCATGATCTTCATCACAAGGGGGAGTGTTGAAAATAATAAATTTGAATATTGAAAAAGTAATAGTTGAATATTTGAATGTTGACAATAAGAGTTGTAAAAATTAGAAATTTGTGTGTGATGATGTAGGTAATGATGTATTTTATTTTTGGATTATTTGTAAAGATTTTCTATAAATAGATCTCTCATTTGTGAAGAAAATCACAATTGAGTTGAGTGAGAAAAATATTATATAGTGTGTAGTTTGGTAAATTTTGAGAGATTAAGATTTTTATTTTTTACCATAAATTTTTACTTTTTCACAACAGGAAAAATCAATAAAGAAATTGTACATCTTAATCCAAAATCCCGTCTGATAATTTCAACATTTTACCAAAAAAATATCACACTCTATATGTTACATATATTTATTCAATTTGTTTTTTCACCAAAAATATATATTTTCGTATCAGCCAAAAAATATTAAATATATTTAAAATACATGATATTTTAATTAAAAAAAGGATCATTAGAAAATGACTTGGTAGATGTTGTCTTCAACCAGCCGACATATGATATATATATTGAGAGATGAATCATGATCACTGATTTATATATCATTGTTAAATGAATGATTATGATTTATTTATTTAACACATCGTATCGTATATTGTCGGAGCAAGAACAATATCAACGTGAATAGGACGAACAAAATTTAGAAAATGAAGTATTAGTGGGATGGGACCATGGGTGTACGTGCGGTGGGCAGACTAAATGGTCCTATCTGTAATTGTACTTAAGCTTGATCCACCAATCACTGCCAAGGGACAGCTATTTCCATTACTCATTTGTATTTTTATTTTATTTTTTATTTATTTTTGGTAATGCACTAATATTTTAGTGCTTATTATCGGCAATAAAATATTATATACATCGTACCTTTGTACTTTTCACGTTTTACAATTCCAAGTCAACTTCTTACAATCATCTATTTATTTATTTATTTATAATTATTCACTATCATTTAATTATCTAGAAGATACATGAAAATATCTCACTTTATTAATAATATTATTAAACGCTTCTCAAATAAAAATTACGAACAAAATTCATATTGTTAATCTGCTTTTATTTATTCAGCTGTTTAAACAAATGGTAAAAAATTATGCGTTTCTCTACCAATTCAACATTATCAAAATGGTCTCATTGTTATCTTTTGCCTATGATTTATTTAAATTTATATTTTATAACAAAACTTTATTTTCAAAATATGATAGTATTTTTGTAGGATGAACTTGCTATAACTTTAAACCGGATAATCACTAGTTACAATATTCAATAGTCACGATGGGAAAATACCATCAACTCATTCAACATACGAATGACATGAACAAAGCCTTGTGGGCTATAATGTGTGCCGCACCTTTAGCGTCCGCTTTATATGACTGATTGAGATGAATGTCGCAAGATCTAACATCGATCAAATTTCCGAGGCCATTCCTCCGACTGGACCATGCTCGAGATTAAAATTTCTCACTGCCTGAATTACATCGAGAGAATCCGATTAAATGCATACATTGTCCTACTCAAGATGCAAGAAAAAATCCATTCGAGAAGACAAAGCTAAGGGATTCTATTCTAGCCCAAATTCAGGTGAAAAGATTAAGAAACCTGCATATTTTTATTTTTATTTTCTTTTGTAATGTTTGAGGACAAAACAATAATTCAATTGTTAGGATCAATTGGGTCAGTGAAAATGTTTAGAAAGGGGGTTGAATAAACACTTTACGATTTTCGAATCTTTTTGACGGGGTGAATCAGTTTAGTGATAAACTGAATTCGATATTCTTGTTGTCAATGTCAATCAGTTAACTAAAAGAACGGAAACAAACTGAAAGACAGATTGAATAATGAGAAATAAGAGACACAAAGATTTAAGGATGTTCTAAGAATTCAAATGCTACTACGTCACCTCTTTTATCTTAATGATAGGATTTTCACTAAAAGACTTTGATTAGTTACAGTAGCTGTAATAACCCACTTCAGTTTGGTCTTAAACACTGTCAAACTGAAAAATCTTAGTATCTTTACACTTTTATCAGTACGCAGCTTATATATTTATCTAAGTACAACTGATCTAAAAAGATCGAATATAGCAACAATAAGTCCTTGTGCTAGTGCTCGAAATATATCCTAAAATCTATGAATATATCTGATAAAGCGTGAGCTTTTTATAACTGAAAACTATTTGTTTGTTCTTGTTCTTGCTATCTCGATAATTGTTTCTCTTCACTATTGCTCTATTACGCTTTTCTCAGCTAATATTCTCGACTATTTATAGGCTTTGCTCCCAACGTTAATATTGAATGTGTTTAAATGTCATATATCCGTTGTTTTTCATGTCATCATTCTTCTGACAATCGTACACTGTGGCATTCTAATATGCGGTGCTCCACTACAAGTTGCAGTGTGCTCTTGTACAAATTTTCGGTTGTTGGCTACGCTCTTTAACTGATGATGTGTCAAGTTGATTTATCAGTTGACTGTATAGCCGATTCGATGAACTGAATGTGTAACTGGTCAGTTTTAATGGATAGTTCAGTTCGCTATACAATTTCAATTAGCTTTAATCAGTTCAGTTGCCTTCGATTGTTTAGCGCATTAATTATCAGTCAGGAAAATTTAGTTCAAGTTATTTCAGTTACGTTACGTTCATTTGAGTTGATCAGTTCTGTAATCTTCAAAAGCTCAATTTATCAAACTCTGAAATTCTGATTCTAATAATTTCTCCTTTTTTGGTGTTTGATAAAACTTATAATTCAAGAACTGATATGAACTAAACCTTGAGGATAAGATAATCATTCACTGTACAAATTCGTACAAAGAATGAAAGAATATATTCTAACTAATACTGTACAAATTCTTACAAGAATGAAAGAATGTTTTATAACTGATACTCTGCCAAATCAAAGAATAAACAAATAGAGACTGTCTTCTAACTGATCTTTATTTCTTAACTCTTTTATCAGTAGGTTCTTGATCAGTTGGTTGACTTGGTGTAAACGCCCGTATTTCGTATTCATATTTTAGCGAAATTTTTAAAAAAAATTTAAATAAAAAATTATCTTGTCTCATTTATAAAATAAACATGTGAATAATTTTAACTTTAAAATATCAGCGGAAGCAAATATTGTTTTCAAACAACAACTTAAAAATATATCCAACGTATTAAAACTGAGTTTGAACATAAGAAAATGCATAAACTAAAATATGAGGTCCTCGGGTTCCTACTACCGCTGACCCAAGCCAACTCACTGGTCTCTGCTCTCGACCTCGACCTCATCAGTACCTACAACAATCAAGTCTAGTGAGTCTAAAGACTCAACATGTACATATCGTGAATAATAAATAAATATATCATAAAATCACATGCAACGTAAAATATGATATCGTAAAGTGTACGGTGAAAGTCGTATCATGAATAATTATAACTACGTGCATATATAAAATTAATACGTAAAAGCTTTGCTCAATAGAGCTCTGTCATAATATATCATAATTTTCTGGTAGAGATAATGTTTCTAAGAAAGTGGCCCATAACATAACGTGAACGCCTGATCAGACTAAATCACAGTATACTGGGCGGTAGAGATCACCATAGTCCTTGGACTGGATATCCGTACACAAACATAATCGTAAACCGGTCGTAAGTCACCGGGTGGAGAGGTCCTCGGTTGCGCCTACCGACTTCCAAACCCATAAACGTAAGGTGGCTACAAGACATATCGCATATATCTGAAAAACAAACATTTTATATTTTTGTGCACGTAATATAACTATAACCTTGTTTTTACCGGATGAGTTGGATCGCTCCCAGGCTTGCTGCGACTTAATTCTAATATGTGACACATGCAAATAATCTTACCTTGACCAAAACTTGACAATCGAACAAAAAACGAGACGATTAGGACCAACAACTTAATTTTTCAATCATGGCTTCGTACCAAACCAAACCAACATTAAACTGACGTTTAACCATAATTAAAAATACTCCTAACATACTGAAAAATGTTCATGATGATAGCTGTACACGAAAATTGGTTAATGGAATCCAAAAACATAAAACACTCTTTCGAGAGTCATTTTGACACATTGCACCGTAAATTCTTGCACGACCTCTAAACTCAACCGAATCACAAACGGCCAAAAACATGACTTTTTTAACTCATTAAGGTACGTTCCAGTCCAACGCCATAGGATAAAAGCCAACCAAGAACTCAAACCACCACTAAAACCGAGACCTAAAGCTGCTGTCAAAATACAGCAGTAGCAGCTTGTGTGTTTGTGGTGTAACTCTGAAATTAATGACCATTGGCTTGAACCACCGACCAAAGACTCTTACCAACATCCTAAAGCATGGCTTGGACCATGGCTAAGGGCTAAAAGCTCGCCATAAACTATACCAACACCTAGGACAATACCAAGCTCCTACCGAGAGCACCAATTCTGTGCAGTGGGATGTATTGAGTTGTTTTGTCTTCTGATATCGTTCCGGTGGCTATATGATCAACCATGACTCGACCCAGACATGATGAAGTGTCGTATGAACCATGGCTATGGGCTAGAAGCTAACCATCATCCATCCAAACAATCAAAAACCGAAACACACTCACACAAAAAAATGAAAGAACCGAAGTGCATTTGTGTTGCTGCTGTGATATTTTGATGGATACGTGAATTACACCTTGAAAGGATGATTTGGTCACGTCCTAGACATGCTAAGGAAAGGTTCAAACCATGACTACCGTCCTTAGAACAGCCATGATCTGTACTCTCATCTTAACAATCCAAGGAGCAAAACCGTAAACCAAATCTGCTAAAAATGAATTTTCCTACTGTCTACAGTAAACCTGCGTGTGTGGGCTTAAACCAACGAGTCAACAACACCCTAACCTACTCTAAGACATGCCTAGATGCAGCCTTGAGTGCTTGGAATCACACAACTCCTTGTAAGCAAAAAAACACACCAAACCGTGAAATACAATTTCAAAAGCCGTGAGTGGCACATGCAGTTTTCTTGCAAGGTTGCTGTAAATTTCGAGTTGTTGTTTAATCATGCATATATAATGGTTTGAAATATCTATAGAACTTGATTGTAGAGCAAAGAAACAATATATACATGCCTGGAAATTGTTTTGAAGAAAACAACCCAATACGACGAATACAGCGCGGCGGAGCGGAGTTGAAGCCATTGGATTAAGCCATTGGACTTTCACTAGCTTGACCATTTTGTTCCGAAGCTTTTTCTCCTGCCTGTCTAAGATTTGCACTGGTATTTCTTCATATGCCAGGTTCGGAGTGAGCTGCAACGGTTCAAAGTTCAAGACATGCGATGGATTCGCCATATACTTCCTCAACATAGAGACATGAAACACGTTGCGTACTCCGGCCAGATTTGGCGGAAGAGCAACACGATAAGCTAATGTCCCAACTCTGTCGAGAATCTCAAATGGTCCAATGGATCTCGGACTGAGTTTTCCTTTCTTCCCGAACCGACTGTGTAATGCCCGAGATAATAAAGATGATATTATTTTAATCCGAAAGTATGTAATTAGAAACTTTTGGAATGTTGAATTATATTCCAAGATGTTTGCAATTATTTAGGATTGAAATGGAATTATTTAGGATTGAATTAAAAAGATTGAGCGGGGGCCAATTTGCAATTAGTGAAAAGTTGAGGGACTAAAGTGTAAAAATGGAAATTTAAGTGGGACACTTGTCTTGTCCATCCCTTGAACGTGTCAACATTCACTTTAAATTCAGAATTGACATGGGGGAAAACCGAGAGTATTCATGGCTAGCTTCCTTAATGGTTTTTTTTTATTTTCAAAGCTTCATTTTGCAACATCCAACCATCAACTTATTAATCCAAGTATAGATTCTTGATCCTTACCTTAAGAGCTTCAAGGGGAGATAATTTTCATCCATTTCCAACAAGTTTCGAAAATAATATTTTGGAGAATTATGGATTTTATTGGTGCAATGTGTTCTTGAGTAGATAGAGATCATAACACCGTAAACGGATCGTTGATCGGATGTCGTATACAATTTTTGTAAAAATTCAGATTGTGGGCCGAAACTTGGAGGTGTGGATTTATTATGTTTTGGCTTGGTATTGTTGGGAATTATGAGTTGTTGATATTAATTGATTGGTATTTGATTTATCGGGATACCGAAATTGCACCGTTATGCCGCCGAATTTGATATAGAATGAGTTTTAATCAATGTCATAACTTGAATGGAATTTGATATTGATATTGTGCCTGTTTTATATTGTCATTTCCAGATTGGGTATGGACAGAGTTGAAGGTAAGACTTCGTCTTCGTCCGACCGAGAAGATAAATGAATAAGTCAATGTGGTATTGGGAGATCGACTTAAGTCGATTTAGACTTGAGTTTCCCTAAATCACATACTTTACTTTATTGCATTGATATTGCACTGATTTGATTGATGTACTTGTTCTCTTGATTTATAGATATCAGGTATTAGAAGAGTAATCTTATGATAGAAGTGCCTGATAGTGGGGGGATCGCCACGGGCACATTGCACGATGTCATAAGATAGTGTATTGGAAACATTGCCATAGTCTGTCACCAGAGGATTGGTTATCGATGTGGATAGAATTAGAGCTTTTCTATTACTGGTGATCGGTACCGTATCGATGTGGATATAACTATAACTTCTTCTATTACTGATGATCGATGTCATATCGATGTGGATAGAATTGGAGTTTCTTCTATTACTGTTGATCGATACTATACCGATGTGGATAGAATCAGAGCTTCTTCTATTACTGGTGATCGATACTATATTGACGTGGATAGAACTCGAGTCTTTTCTATTACTGTTGGTCGATATAGTAACACCAACATCTGGAAACCGGGATCCCTAGACTAGGATTGAGTCTAGTCTGAATTGTAGAGTTATGAGTATTGTCGACAATCTGTGATTAATTATGTTTCAGATTTTGATACATATTGCTGTTACCTGTTACATGCTTTATATTTGTTTATATGATTGCATGTTTCGTTGATTTATACTGGGATTATATTCTCACCGGAATTATCCTGCTGTTGTCTTGTCTGTATGTGTACATGACAACAGGTGGGACAAGTTCTGGGTCACGAAGATGAAGAGAGAGATCGTGATTAGAGTGGAGGCTCCGGACTTGGATTAGAGATAGGGTTGGACGCTTGACATTAGATGTTAAACCTTAGTTGAATAAATGTATGTGGTACAAGACTTGTACTTTTATGTACGGAGATGCATATATGTTTTTATGTCACTACGTTCCGCATCATTTTAAAAAAAAAAATTTAGACCCTATTTATTATAATTGATTAATTAGTTCCAATGATGATTAAAAACATGATTAGCGTTCGGGTCCCCACAACAGGTGGTATCAGAGCGATAGACCTTTAGACTGAGATAGAAGAGAATGAGCAGGGTAGATTGAGTTTTATTTCTTTGCATGTGATTGCTAGCATGAGATCTATTTTAATGTTGATTGACATGGTGTATGATAGCATGACATTATGCTCTACTGCTTTAAAATACATGTTAGCTAATTATCTAATTTGAATTGTTAATATGCATTATTGAGTATGAACCAGACTTGATTCTCGATCAGCAGTAAGATGATCAGAGAAAGACTGGAATAGATTTGTAGTATTTGAGTACTAATGTTTTGATAAGCAGATATACCTCCACGGAGAATTCCAGAAAGGGGTAGTACTTCGACTGAACAGATTGATGTATCAGAAACTCAAATGGAAATAAAGTTGAAAGAGTTTCATTTATTTCAACCGCCGATTCTGAGTGGTATTGAGATGTCTGAAGATTGTGAGAACTGGTTTGATGACATAGAAATACTGTTTGATTTACTTGATTGTACAGATGAACAGAAAGTTAAAATGGTGCCTAACCAGTTACAAGAAACTGCCAGGAGTTGGTGGATTTCAAGTAAAAGAATGTTAGAACAGAGAGGTACAGTGATTTCGTGGGAAATATTCAGAACTGAATTTTATCGAAGATTTTTCTCAGTTTCGTACCGAGAGGATAAGAAAGCAGAGTTTGAGAATTTGAGACAAGGTCAACTGAATATTGAAGAATATGTGGCTAAATTCTCTACTCTACTACGTTTTGCTCCTCATGTAATTGGGAATGATGAAGCTGTAGTGGATCAGTTCATCAGAGGATTGAACTCGGAGATAGTTGCATTGATGAATATGCAGTGACCTTACCATTTTGCTGATACTTTGAGTAGAGCAAAGAGAGCGGAGGCAAGTCTGATTAGACAACTAAAAAGGGTGTGTGCGATGTAACCCCAGACACAACAATCCCCTCTCCGATTTGATCGCGGCAGCACGAGTGGAAAGCAAGATTTGCTGAAAGCTCGAAAGAAGCCATTCAAGAAGTTAGGGAGTGGTTCCTCTAGTTCCTGTTGTTCGAGCCCGAGTTATACTGGAGTTTACTACAGAATGTGCGGAGGAAGACATCCCATGGAGCAATGCCAGGGAGTGACTGGTAGTTGCAATATCTGTCGACAGTCTGGACCTTTTGCAAGAGTCTGTCCACAGAGAGGTTCCCGCAGATTTCAGGGAGCTGGATCATCTGGGTGTGGTGATCGAGGAACAGACACAAGAGGCACTTGATGATATAGTGGCAGGTACTGTTCTTTTATGATTTTGTTTCATATGTATTGATATATATACTAATACATTTTCTATGATATCTTTGACTGAGTTGCATTGATATATGCTGTACCTGTTGGGTCTGTATTTACTGTAGTATTGATTCCCTTAGTTTTTGGGAAAGAAAGATTGATATTAGAGATTTCTGTGAAATGATATATACTACAGTAAGATGAGAATAAGATTGAGTTAGATTATCATGTACTTGTGTTTTCTGATTTGACTGCATTATTGATATTAATATGCTGAAAAAGTACAGAACTATTGTAGATACCTTTCAGGAGAGTATAAAATTCAGACCAGATAGGGCTGTTGAGTAGAGATTCTACGGTAAGGATTCTAGATCTAGAATTCCTTTGATATCTGTGCTTTCTATGACTCGATTGATATAGAAAGGAACAGATGATATCCTTATGTATTCAGTAAATGTACTAAAATCGAGTCTAGCATTGGCAGATTTGCCAGTGATGTACGAGTTGGCGGATGTTTGCCCAGATAAGATTTCAGATTTGCTTTGTATCAGAAAGATAAATTTCAGAATTGAATCTACACCAGGTACTGTTTGTGCTTTAAAATTCATCACAGAATCACATTGAATGTACAGACTGATACAGAATGAATTGAAAGAATTGAAAGATCAGTAGAAGAGTACCGACCAGGAGTTACAGCTGATTTAGCGTTTCTCTTGGGCATGTTTCAGTATGTTCAAGGATATTCTGTTGATTTCATGCTTGTTGTATCTATGATATGTTGATATACTTGCAGTATCTGATTGATTGAATCGAACATCTGAAGATTGTATTGAATACTCTGAGAACTGTGATTACTGTATACAGAAATTATTCAGATATGAATCCTGCTTGAAACAGATTGTATTCAGAATATGCAATATCTGAAGTTAGTATACCGATTGATTTTGACACAGTTGAGATCATGATCAGTGACTGAGAATGATACCGATATCAGAAATATCAGAAATGTCAGAAATTTTATTTTAGCTTTGAGTTGGCAGATTATCTTATACGATTGTTGTTTTGTATCTGCTTGAGTATGGTTACTGTTCTAAAACAGTATTTGAGACAGCTTATATTGTTTGGGGGTATATTATATTTGCAGATGATATGTAGCAGTTGATCTGAGCGACATGAAGATATGATTGATTAGTCAGAATTGACAGTATTGCCAGAAATTGCAATTTTATGAGTTTACTGAACTCACTAGATCAGTATAGATTATTGATATTTCGAATCTGATTTGATAGTACTATTATTCTGAGTCAGTGTCTGATACAGATTTTTGTGAACCGTTGAGATTATATACCGTTCAAACCGAATCAGAGTTGGATTCGAGAATTACAGCAGTCCAGAAATTTGATCAGAATGTTCAGAATTCGATTTCGATAATCAGAGCAGTATCGAGCAGAGTAGCAGGTATGTGACCTTTATTGTATGAGAATGATTATCTTGTGAGGTCAAATGTTTCAGATTTGTACAACAGAATTTGATATCGATAATCAGAACCGAATATCAAGTAGGTATTTTTCTTTAATTTATATTATTAACTGATTTGTTTACACCAAATATTTCGAATTTGAAATGACAGATAGTGTCTGAAGCGCACCAGTTCAGTAATTGATTTTTAGCATTTCAGTCATTTCAGTGAGGCCGGACCGGAGTTGGAGTTTAGAGATAAATTTAAGATTTCAGAAAATATTTCCATGATTTAATTTAGCTGGCAACTAAGTTCAATTAAGTTAGAAAAGAGGATTGGAGGATTTAATTTAAGTTGCTTGAGGTGAGTAGAAAATAAGCTAATTTAAGTTACTTAATTAAGGGTTTTATTCACTAAATTATTTTAAGATAGGTGAGACTTTTAAAGGTTATTAAATTACTAGATAATCAACATTTTCCCCCCACTTGATCTACAAATTTCGGCCCTAGTGGATGCCTTGCCAATCATCATCTTTGACCCATTCTTGGTTAATTTAGCATGTTAACCTTTTATTTACTATTCCATCTTAATTAATTAATTAAGAACCAATCTCCTAACCTAGAGTGTCAAGAACAATCGGCCACCTCATCCCCTACAATCATCCAACAAATATTTGATAACAAACAAAAATTCAAATTTCAAAATGAGGTAGACTTGGTCACCCCTTTTGTGTCCCTTTATTATTGGACCTCCCCTCACTATCTTAACAACATTAATCTCTCCCTCACCACCGAATTACAGCAACCATTTCAGATTACAAAGAAAAAAAAAACGTGAGTCTTCGGAAAGAAAATCGTGAGTAAAGAAAGCAAGAGAAGCGTCCACTCCTCCATGCCGCGCCGTCGTATTCTATTCGTTTTTCATTCAAAACAAACCAGGCATGTCTAGATTCTTTCAAACCTCAATCAAGTTATAATACCATTTATTTTCAGTACATGATCATGTTTTAGTGAGTAAAAACCGAGATGCATATCCGAACATTTTAAATCAAACATGCAGATTTTTCGAATTCTTGAGCAGCTTTACGGTTTTCGCTTGTTGTGATGTTTCAGGTGGATGGCTCGACTCCAGGCTCCCAAGGCGACACCTAGACACGTAATAGGATGCATTAGGATCATATTGGCCCGTTCGTTCAAGCCCTTTGTTGCTGGAAATTCAGAATTTGACAGCAACTTCAATTCTGCCATTTTTGCTTTTCGAAATTTCAGTTGTATGTCAAGGGGTTGGATCTGATCTTGGCTGCCCTAAGGGCTCTTAGCCATGGTTGGATCACTCCTATAGCAAGTCTAAGACGTGACTAAGTCGCCCTTTTGGTAGCTTGGTCCATGGCTCCTCGGTTTTGTAATAAAAACATCAAGAACAGCCCCATGTTCCTTCGACCCCCTTCAAATTTCAGCATATGCATTTCGGTTGTGGTTGCTTGGTATGGATCTTGGTTGGCCTATGGACCTTAGCCACGGTTCATACCATGCCCCTAGATGTTTAGATTGTGCCATGGTCAATCAAATGGCCACTGGAACGACGCAAGACATCGATCAAAGCTAAAAACTACACACGCATGCACGTTGGTTCTCGGTTGGAGTTTCGGTTTTGTTTCTGGTATGGTTCGAATTGTGGCTGGCCAAAAGCCCTTAGCCATGGTTCAAATCACTCCTTGGGATGTTGATAAGAGTCTCTGGTCGGCGGTTCACGCCCCTAATGGCCGATAGGCTCGAAACCAACGCAAGTCTTGTAGTTGCGCAGCTGCTGGAAATTACAGCAGGTTGCTGTGTCGTTTAGAAGGCTCGTTCGAGTTCTTGGTTGGCTTTTAGCCCATGGCCTTGGACTGGACAGTGCCTCATTGAGTTAGGAAGGTCATGTTTTCGACCGTTCATCATTCAGATCATTTTTGAGGTCGTACGAGAATTTACGGTGCGACGTGCCAAATTGACTCTCGAAAGAGCGTTTCACGTTTTGGCCTCCGTTTCACATGAATTCGACCCTCATCATTTTAGGAGCATAATTTCAGTATGTTTAGCATATTTTAATCATGACATGATGACGGTTCAGTGTTGGTTCGGGTTGGTTCGGAGTCATGATTAAAATACGGAGTCGTTAAGCGTAATTGTCAAAATTTTCAAACTTTAGTGCATCATTCATCCACGAAAAATCTATTGCATATTTTATGGCATATTTAGGTCGCAGCGAGCCTGGGGACGATCCATTCCAGTTGGTAAAATTTCAGGATATTTTCATTATCGTCAGTTAATTATTTTACGTGCATGAAAACAGAAAATGATTATTTTTTAGATTTATGCGATATGGCTTGTGGTGCATTCACTATGTGGGAAAATTATTTATACGGTCGCCAGTGACCGCTTAGTTCAGGTTGGTACCATCAGGTCACCAGTGACCGCTCAGTTCAGGTTGGTACCATCGGGTCTTCAGTGACCGCCAGCTCAGTTTCAGGCTCCCCGGTAGTCAGTTACCGATCAGTTCAGCTTAGTGCAGTGGCCACAGGCGTAAAACATAATCTCAACAGAAAATTTTATCAGTTATTTCAGTACAGGCTCCAAGGAGCAAATATTTTTACTGTGATTATCAGTCAGTTATGCACGTATTATAATTGCTCAGATCAGTTTATTTTCAGCATGATTACAGATTATTTTCAGTATGCCTCATGACATGATATTTTATCCCATGCATATTTTAATTCAGATTTTTACTCGTTACCTGCGATATATGCATGCTGAGTCTTTAGGCTCACTAGACTTGATTGTTGTAGGTACTGATGAGGCCAGGGCCGAGGGCGGGGACCAGTGAGCCAGCTTGGGTCGGCAGTAGTGGCACCCGAGGACCTCAGTGCAGCAGTTGTTATTTTATTTCGCAAACAATTTTTATCAATCATTGGAATATTTTCAAATTGTTATTGTTGGCAAAACTTTAATTTTCTTCCGCTGCTATTATTTTAAACATTGAACTTGATTCATCAGTTGATTTTATGAATGAGGCCATTTAAGTTTCTTTTAAAAAGAAAAATTTTAATTTTCCGCAAATTTTCAAGAAAGGAGTTTTAGGGCCTTTACAACTGATATGCCTGGATTGCCAATAAATGAAGACAGAAAGATAGAAATCAGAAGATTTATTACAGAATTTTTATATTTCTGACTAGACATGGGAAGTATATTTCGATGAATTTTGTAATAATCATTGTAATACTTTCCAGATTGTGATGTGATATGATTGTGGTTGACAGATTGTTCAATCTATATCTATTAGTTTGTACCAGATAACGTACAAACATGACCAAATGACACAGATTGATGTCAGAGAAGTGGTCAGAGTAACCAGAATGTAGAAGTAGACTATAGCAGATTGTGAATTTTGATTGAATTTGTACTCATGACAGAATATGCTATGAGCTCTTTCTTATATTATCCACCGACTGACAGACAGCTAGAGTGTACTATCCAGATATTGGAAGTTATCCAAGGAGCTGCAGTGCTGGATGCTAGCACTAGTTGATATGACATATTGTCGCTGTGTGAATTATTGTACGATAATAGTTTTCAAATTACCAGATGGATAATGAGGTAGTTACAGACGACACATTGTACAGTGAGTACTGCAAAATTCTTTGGTATAAGAATAATATCTCAGAGATACCTGAGATAGGATCTGATATAGTCAAAGATATGACAAAGAAAATGTAGCTAATTCAGAAGAGAATGAAGATAGCTCAGACCGGACAGACTTAATATGCCGATGTCGGATGGTGACGATTGGTATTTGATGCCGAAGATTTAATATATCCTTGAATGGGATAAAATGATTTGGTAACAAATGATAGTATTGATTTATTATGAGCTATGAATTAGTATATACGGATGTTATACAGCCAGTATTGTGAGACTGATTTTATTATAGTTATTTTAAGGGGGTATTACGATATTATACTTCTTGAATTCTTATTCCAGATTGGAATCAGAGATCCATAAAAGAAAAATATTTCAGAAGGAAGATTATTCTGTTGTTGAAAACACAGTAAGATTGTCAGTAGGTCAATGAGACTATCTGAAAGACAGAATCTGATATGATTTTACACACACATTTTACAGTACCTACACGGACCCGGAGCCGGACCTGGGCACGGGGTCCGTGTCTTGCATATTTTTGGGATAATATTTTAGCATGCTTTGAAGTTTGATGTCATGGTTTAGTGCAAGGATTATCAAGGTCGCTTCATGGGAAATTTTAGAATGTCCTAAGTAGTGGTCGAGCTGGAGAGTAAGTATGATTTCTACGTTAAGTTATGCAAGTTAAGTATGCAAATTCATGTTAGTATGTGCAGCAACGGCCCCAGTCGAAGTCCAACGAATCCCTCAACGCCAAGTAAGTACGTGGACGTGCAAAAGAAAATATTTTAAGTTTTTGAGGTATGTTAATTGTCTCATGACCAAATTATGAATGGGTTTGGAAGTCGGTGAACGTGGCCGAGGACCTCTCCATCCCGTTAAATTATGAACGGGTTAGATCGTGGTTGGAAAGCGTTAAATTATGAACGGGGACCAACCAGCCCATTAAATTATGAACGGGGATCTCATGTATGTGGCAGTGGATACGTCCCTGTCAGCCCAGTACTGTTGTTTGTCTGATCAGGCGTCTATTATGTATGGGTCACTTGCCTTGAAACATCCTCTACGCAAAATGATGAAATTATGTATGTTCAAGTATGCAGTATGTTTATGAAAGTTTATGTTGATGGCACGTCTAGTTCTGTACGTAGGTATGTCCAAGTTTATTATGCAAGTTCAAGCTTCGAGTTATGTATGTCCTATTTTAAAGTGCATGCGATTTTATTACGTAGTACTCGTTATTCCAGTTTATACGTGTTGAGTCTTTAGACTCACTAGACTTGATCGATACAGGTGAGTATGTGGATGAGGAGACAGGAGGTGGCGACCAAGGGGCAGGCTTGGACTGAGCGAGAGGCTAACCCGAGGACCGCAATGTTTATGTTTTTATGCAAATGTTAATTTACTTTGACTTCATGTTTTGAGGGAAACACTTTGAGAAAAACTTTTGTGAGCAAATTTTATTGCAGTACTTTGAACCGCCATGTCTTATGGGGGACTTAGTTAGATATTTTTATGGAAAACTTTGAATGTTATTTTATGTTTAAGAAAATTTTAAATTTTTCCGCAAATTTTGAGTATGAAAAGTACGGTACGCTACAGCAACTGATGTTCGTGTTTTAACAAGGAAAGTGGATGTGCTTGAAAAAAAGGGGGAAATCATTATAGAGACACAAGAAGACAAAGGAAATAAGAAGAATGTGTGAAGATCAACTGACTTCAGTTTAATGGTTGAATACTTGTTAGATTCTTTATTCTTTGTACGAATCTGTACATTGGATTAGATATTTACTTCATTCTTTGTACGAATCTGTACATTAGAAGAGTTATTTTATATTCAATGAAATCGAAGATTACTTTTTAAGTTCAGTTGATCAGATCATTCGTTACAAGTTTTGTCAAACACAAAAAAGGGGGAAATTGTTGGAAACTTAATTTCGGTGGTTTGACAAACTAAGAGATAAATTTATTGGACTAACTGATCACGAACTGTCAGTTGCCTTTCTGAAGATTAATGTGCAGTTTATTAAAGGCAACTGAAACCAGCCGAACTGAATTTACAGAGTCAACTGACTGGTCAGTTGGAAATTGATCAGTTGATATATTCAGTTGAGTGCTTACTAATGTCTTCATATCAGCTGATCACTCAGATGTACATGTCATCAGTTGAAAAGAACATTCAACTGACAACAGTACAAAGTAGACTGCAACTCGTAATGGAATGCCGCATATCAGAGTTTACATTGTACGATTTTCAGAAGAATATTGACGTTGTTGCCGCATATAGGAATTCTGAAAAATAGTTAATTATATTATTTTAATTGCTTAATTAATTATGTGATATTCATGATTATGTTCAATAAGATTTTATTGTCATTATGCATAAAATTGTATTTTTAAAGATTTATCAAGTTGCGATCGAAGAACGGAGACCGAGGGCTGAAAAACGTAAAATGTTCTTATTTTTGAAAATAAAAGATTTTAAGCTGATTTTATACGCCGGGACACAACTTTTATCGGTGTTGGGTTTTCAACAAAATTACGAGCTTTTTGACAAACCGGCTAATAAATTACAAATTTATTTAAACAAAAACTTTGATAATATTTTATTAATTTCTAATTAAAACTAATGGGCCTTAATTATTGGCTTAATAGGCCTAAAGCCTTCTTAGTGTTTGATTAGTATTTAATATATAAAACTCACCCTAAACCTACACTTTGGTCACGCCACTTTCTGGATTTTTTTGCACCGAAAAACTCTTCTTAGAACACGGCACACACACACAATTTGAATCAAAATTTCGGTGGAAGCTCAAGGAGATTTCATGCCATGGTTCCTGCTCCGTTCTTCGCAATCAGCAACAGTTTTCCGTGCGTTTAAAATGCAAAAGCACGCCTATTCTTTCCTTCAAAACATCATCACACCATATTATATTTTTATGCATGAATTTTATGGAAAACATGTGTTGTGTTGAATTATTTTCGTTTTTCTGCATGTTCATGAATTTTAAAGCTTGGTGTTGTTTCAAAAACATGGTTGTATGAGGTATGAGGGACTGCCATAGGTTAGTGTTAGAATCGGTTAGGGAGTAAAATCGATGAGCTACAATAGCTCGGTTCTTGAAATATTGAACACCTATGAATTAAATCAAGTTTGATATGAAATCAAGCGGAAAACACTCGAAATAATCCTTCGTAGAAACCGAATAAGTATTTTGTAAACCATTTAAAATATATGCAAGTTGAATGAGTAAAAATATTTTAGTTGAAGCATTTTATCAAACACTTGGTATGCAATATTTTGGTATTTGAAGAACACATAAAATGCTTCAACAATGCATCCTTTAAAAACTACGAAAATGATAAGTAAATGCAATAAACAAATAGACACGAATTTGTTTATGGATGTTCGGAGATTTAAATACTCCTACGTCACCCCTTCTTCCCCTTGGGAAGGATTCACTAGAAGACTTTGATTTATACAACACCTTGTACAAACCCATTCAGTTAGGACTTACACTACTGCCTAAACTGAACTTCTAGCACTCAAGATTGTAGGCAGCACCTCACAATCAGCATATTGTTTAATGTCTCATATGCAAAGACTACATACACAAGTTTTACGTCTTTGTGCAAGACTCACTCAACTAATCTTTGAACTTCAACTCTCTTGTATATGTGTGAGTGATCGTGTGTGAGGAATTTATCAGTTACAGTATACATCTCAAATGTATCCTCACACAAGGGCTTGTGCTCTCAATCTAGCTAATTTATTCATGCTAGCTGCCCATGCTTTGAATCCACTTCAAAAGCTGTTGTTTGATCTTCAATATGCTGTATTTATAAGCCCCAACAATGATATATACGTTAGACACAAGAATATGGCTGTTTGAAAAGTTTATGTACTGTTTCCGAGATTGCAACGGTCAAATTCAGCTTGCTGGGCATTTTCCCGACTGGTTAACTCTGGTCAACAGGTCAACTCAACTAGTCGTTCGGTTCAACTGGTCAGCAACTGGTTCAGTTCAGTTGGTCAACTGCTGGTTCAGTTCAGTTGGTTGGTCAGCAGGTCAGCAGCTGGTTCAGTTTCAGCTGGTGTGCTGTAAAGCCTAGCTGATTTCAGTTTGTGCAGAACCAGTAGTTTCATCGTCATTTATCAGCATCGTAAGCTTCGATTCAGACTTTGACTTCTCAAGATGATTTGTTGATCTTCGTCTTATCTTTCCAACTCATACTGAATCGCTTCGTTTCGACAACCGAGCTGAGAGATACGACCAAAATACCACAGCTGCTCAAACCCAACTGATTGCTGTTTTCGTGTGATCAGTTCGGTAATTGAGCGATCAGTTAGACCATGATAACATCCGATTTTGCCCAACTGACGTGAAATACGACTTGTCCAAATTGCGTTTTCTAATCAGTCCAATTGACGGAATGTCATTTTCATCATCCAGTTAAGAGATATCATCAAAACACCGAAGCTTGCCAGAAATTCAGTTTGTGCAGAAATCAGTTTCAACTTGCTTCTTGTGTTTGCAACTTCACACTTGAGTAAATATGTTAGAAACACAATAACAAGTTTTGTTAACATCAAAATCAAGATTGCGAACATGAAATGTTCCAACAGTTAGGAATCAAACATGCATGCTTTTACAAGATTTTTGAGTCCTAAAACGCGCACAAACCACTGCACGAACAGAAAAACGAAAGGTGATAGCACTTTTCTGCCTTGGGGTTGAGGGGCTCGGTTTTGTGAGTTGTTGGCTAAGCTTGGGTTCGGTTGGGACCAAAGCGGGGGGCTAGGGTCACGTGTGGGTCAGGGGAAGAGTCCTAGCCTTGCTAGGACTCGAGACCATGGGCTGGGGAGGAGTACTTGTTGAGAAGGACTCCACCCGATAATTTGAAAGGGGAGTAGCCCAGGTGCAGAAGCTGGTGCAGGGGAGAGATGGCTCGGCCTAGGGGCTTTGGGCTGGGCTAGGTCGAGTCATTAGGGTCCTAGGAGGGTACACTAGGGTCTGGGCAGGGGCTGGTGCGGCTTGGGTGTGCTGTCGTTTGAAGGAACAAGATGAAGCATTGACAGCATGTTACACGCGTGAAGTTGCTGCCACCGTGGTCCAGGGTCAGTTAGGGTCATGGTGGCTCGATGGTTAAGGGTTGGGAGGACTCCTAGCCTAGATAGGAGTTCAATGGTTCAAGGGAACACACGCACACACACCTGCAGAATGTTGGGTTAGGTCCAGCAAGTTTTGAGCAGGCCAGGGCCAGGTTTTTCAGGTTGGGCTTGGTAAATAGGGTCCCTAGGTGGGTTGGCTAGGTTTTGGCTCAAGGTGGCTCGGGCGTGGCTCGAGTAAATTAGGAGATGGCTCGGTGTGTTCGATAAGGTGTCAAAAACGAAAATTAAAGAAGGAAAAATTGAGCCATGGGTCCACGGGTGTTGCTCATGACTTGGAAGGGTAGAATAAATATTAAAAATTTTATAATTAAAATTTGGGGTCAAAATAAGAAGTTTTGGATTTATTCGAGATTTAATCGCCTAACGAAATGCTAATTAACGAGTTAATTGAAAAGCCTAGTTTTAAGCTTTATAAAATTATGAAAAATTAGGTTTAAGCTTAAATACTTATTACAAGTCTAATTTTTCAATTTGGGAATTTTATACTAAGGTTTGGTTTAATTCGGGATTAAAACGCATTAATATGTCACATTTAAAGATTAATTTAAAAGTCCTGGATTTATGCTAAATAAAAATATGAGAAAATTCATGTAGGCTTAAATAATTATTTGGGACATGTTAGAGTCAAGGAAAGTAATAAAAAGTCAAAAACGTGAATTTATACGTCCAGGGGTAAAACGGTCTTTTTACACCTAGAAATTAGTAAACGTCATGGCAGTTTCCTGAATGCTTTTTTATGTGATAATATGACTATTTTCAAGTATTAGGAATGTTTATATGTTAATATGTCAATTTTAAATGTTTATGGATTTTTAAGATGTTAATATGTTTAATATTTTATGATTTAATATGTTAAAAGGTTTATTTTAAATGTTTATAATTTAAATATTTATTTTAAACGTCTATGATGTTAAAATGTTTATTTTGAAATGTTTATGGCTTTTTATGATTTTTATACGTTAAAACGTTTATTTTAAATGTTTACGGATTTTTAATCTATTAAAAATGTTTATGGATATTTATGATTTTAATATGTTAAATTATGATTTTTAAATGTCTATGATTTTAAGGTTTAAACTGGGCATTTAAAAGATATGTTGCATGCTTGGTTTAAAAATAAAAAAGGATATTATGCATGTTTTTATTAAGTGATGCTAACATGTTGAAGGACGTGAAGGGAGTGTGACTACTACATGTTGGAAATATCGTGAGAGTAATGGTCCCAGTGGGAGCCCGACGATCGTGTTTTCATTGATACGAATATGAATACGAATACCTGATACGAATACGAATATGTTAATACGTTGGCCAAGGCCCAGTTGACGGGTGAGAGTGTCGCTGGTGTCCCCGCCGCCCAGTACTGTGGTTTCTTTAGATGGATCCATCGCCCAATACGATTAAGAATACGAGTCACAATCACGATCTGAATTCAACAAACACGAGCATGAACATGAACATGAATATGGATACGAATATGGACATGAACACGTTTATGGATATGATATGAATATATTTATGTGATATGTTTAATATTTTGAAACTGTTTAAGTTTAAAGTTTATGCATTGTCAAGAAAATGATATTTTAAGTACAAGTATTTTTCACTGTTATATGTTAACTGTATTACGTATTACTTGTTATCAAGGATAGGACGTGTTGAGTCTTTAGACTCACTAGGTGTGTATGATGCAGGTGATATATGTAACTATGATATTGGAGGTCTTGACGAGTGACTTGCTGGACTGTCGGTGCACATAACCCGAAGACCAGCGCTTCTATTTCCACATTTAAGTTTATGATTTTAAGTTAAATATTTTTATGACATTTATTTATGGTTTGAGAGATTTTGAGAGGTTTAGTATGGGCTACACTTTTCAACATTTATTGCTATCTAAGTTTGCTAAAACGATTTACGATTTTATTTTATGACTATTGCACTTGATTTTTAAAATGCTAATTGGTTGGTGTTTATTTTTAAAGGGTAAAATATTTTATAAAATTATTTTCTTGGGGTAAAGGTACATGGCCGAGAAATTGAGTGTTAAAAAAAATTCTAGTACTTTTTAAGAAAACGAATAAACAGACGTTTCTATTGGTATCATAGCAATGGTCCTGTAAAGGGTTGTGCCACCATCAGCGCCGGAAAGATCAGTCGTCAAGCCTCAATTTGTTTGTTTTACATGCTTGATATGATTTGATATGATGTTACCTGCATGATGACATGAATAATATGTTTACGCTACATGTTTACTAGCTTTTCGAGTATATATGCTTTGCATGCTTAAATTGCTAAAATGAAATAGGATATGCCACATGATTAGAAAACCTAGATTTAAATGCATGTTGGTTACGTTAGAATTTGGAAAACGTTCAGATAAAATGCCTCCTAGACTTGCCCCTAGTAATGAGAACCGAGCAGAGAACAGTGTGAACCATCAAGGGAATGCACCCCAACCACCTCCTCCGGGGGATGCTGCTACTCGAGCACTACTAGAAGGAAAGTCTCGTCTCTTCGAGCAACAGATACAACAGCAGCAGTTACAGCAGCAGGTGCTGCAGCACCAGTTGCAACAGATGTAGCAGGCACCTAGGCCACAACATGACATATATCATCAGTTCCGGAGGCTAGGGCCGTAGGAATTTTCTGGCACTACCGATCCTTTTATTGCTGACCGTGTGAGGTGTACCACTTATCTACTAAGAGATGATGCTTCCTTATGGTGGGAAGGAGCTGAGCACGGTGTTGACTTTCCTACTCTTACTTGGGCTCAATTCAAGACGATATTCTATGAGAAGTATTTTACTACTGATGTTAGAGGACGACTGAAGAGAGAGTTTATGAACCTCCGTCAGGGAGACTCATCTGTTGCTGAGTTTGTGAATAAATTTGATAGGGGTTGTCACTTTTATTAGAGTAGGTGCCCGTCGAGCCAAATGTTGGCCGAGTGTTCACAATGAAACTCTATGTATAAGCAATCTTTATTTTAATAATATATGAAATTATTGTTTTGGCAAATCTTTATCTGTATACCCATGCTAGTTGCATAGATAAAACCCTTGAATATACAAATAGTAGAAAGAATATGAGATGCACATATGATGAGTATCATGAAACTCATATTTGGAATACTGTATATTCTAAACAGTTCCTAGTCGATTCAGCCGCCGCTAAGAAGGATATAGGCCGCTAGAGTTCGAGACTAGTATCTGCGATGTGAGTACCATATTTCATTGGTAGGGGACATTGTGATGTCCGAGCATGCAGATAGGTGCTCCTGGTAGAGTGCACTGAACAACCCTCCATAAAGGACTTTCCAAGTGGTTCTCACTTATCGAGTGGAATCGCCCTAGTTTATGTTTGTACACCATTAGTCCTTATGACCCGGGACAACATTGAGACTCTATGTGCTAGAATTATACTTTGACTTGTTTACCGACTCTCATGGGGTCATCAGGTGGCAAGGTTGGGTGTTCTGTCGAAACATATAGGAGTCGATGCATTGTAGTCGGGGATTCACCGCTTACCTTCGGGTATGGATATCCTATGTGTTATCATATGTATGTAGTTTGAAATCTCTGATAAGAGTATGGTGGTAATTTTGAAAGGGGTTTCATAGATTACACCATCGATGCAACTACGACATGACACATAGTATCGATTCATTGACAACTCTCGATAAACCAATGGTTGTCAAATCGATCGGGATATATGAGTTGAAGGGACCGTACTGTACGCTAATCATAATTGAATGGTTCTTGCAGGCACTATCATTTGATACCTAGGGAATCATGTAAGCGATGCTGCTAGGCATTTAACATGATTGGTTGGGTACTATCAGACTTGAGTTCTGATGTTTTTGTTATCAAGGAGTTGATAAGTAAGAATGGAGCAATTGGGGTATGCTCATATAAGGACATGTTTAGTCCGAATCACATGGAGATGTGAACCCACGGCTAGTTGTATCAATGAATCATTGAGGACCACACAAGTACTAGCTTTCTAGATCTCGTTGAGAAGTAAAAATAGTTCAATGTGTTGAACGGCTTATAAAGGAGTTTATAAGCGTAAGAAAAATTAGAAGTATGACTTCTATAAAGGAGAAATTAGTTCAATGTGTTGAACGGCTTATAAATGTGTTTATAAGCGTAAAGAAAAATAGAAGTATGACTTCTATGAGAGAAATGTAAATTTTAATTTATGAATGTGTTCCTAAATTAAAATTTGGTCAAGTGAATAATGTATTTGAAAATTGTGATTTTCATAAACATTATTATGTACTAAATTAAATTAATTCAAGTGTTGAATTAATTAAACAATAGTGGACCTAGTAGAGTCCAAATAATTAAATTAATTCAAGTGTTGAATTAATTAAATTATATTGAGTCTTGTAGAGCTCAATTTTAATAAATTATTTAACTAGTGGACTTGAGTAAATTCAAGTAATGTTTAATTAGTCTCAAATATGTTTGAGATAATTAAATTTAGTCCATGGTTTTTAATTTGTTGAAAACCATATAATATATGCATGCATGGGAGGTGAAGAGTTGGAGACAACTTTTTCAAATATCAAGGGTTGGCATGCTTACTTTTGCTTTTAGCATTTTGCAAGTCCGAGACAAGTCTCCCTTCCCCGTTCCACCTTATGCAAGGGCCGAAATTCTCCTCCATTCTCTCCCTCATTTTTCTCTCAATTTTCTTCTTCAAGGGTTGAGGAATGAAATATTCTTACAAGTGGTATCCGAGCTATGGTTACGATTTTGTGTAGCAATTACAAGATGTTATGTTGAGATCGATTTCTAACCACATGAGAACAAAGTTTTGCAACGATTCAAGGCCGGATTTGGGGCGGCTTTTGGGCAGCAATTTGCTGCCCATTTCGGGCAGCTTGGGCTGCCCGAGGGGCTGCCCGAAACGGGCAGCAAGGGCAGCCCCCCTATTTTAATAAAAAAAAATTTTGTGGCCGGAATCCGGCGACGGAGCTCCGGCGACGGTGATGACGAGTAGGGTTTTCAAAAGTTGTTTTGAAATATCAAAGTGTCATGGGCCTTGAGTTGTTGGGTCATTAGATGGTTAACATATTTGCGAATTTTAAATGGGCCAAAATGTTTTTGGTGAAAAGTAAGTTTTTGGGCCCTTAAATTTAAAATTACAAAAGTTACAAATTTTTCTCATAAAATAAATAATTGAAATTGGACTTGACTTATTTATAGTAAATTTTGATTTATAAGAAATTCGGTTATAAATAAATTAATTGGAAAGTAGACAAAGGTGTTTGTATACTTTGTTAATTTAGTTTATAATCGTGGCGGTTAGTGATTGGATCAAGATATATAATATTGGATCAATTAATTATTGTGATAATTAATTGATGGTGTATGATATGTGATATTATGCATGAAGGATGATCAAAAGCCCAAGCCCAATTTGCTAGGGGTATGCTAGGATATAGAGTGAGTCTTATGTGAGACCGTCTCACGGATCTTAATCTGTGAGACGGGTCAAACCTACCCATATTCACAATAAAAAGTAATACTCTTAGCATAAAAAGTAATACTTTTATATGGGTGACCCAAATAAGAGATTCGTCTCACAGATACGACCCGTGAGACCGTCTCACACAAGTTTTTGCCTAGGATATTTTGTGTTGAATGATTGTAATAATTATCAATTCATAAAGTGGGCTTGGTTTATGGCCCGTTCCCACCCCATGAGATGTATCACTATTTTCCATGGATATTTATTTGTAAATATTAGTATAGTGGATGATCAAGATTGGAAGATGGTGGCCATGATGATTATGAAGATCGAAGACATGTAAATATTGGAAGCTAATGTAATAGTTGCATTTGCATCCCATGCATTTCCCTAGGATTGGACCTAGGCCCGTGTTTAGCTCAAATGGTCCGTTAGTTTTGGGGCGATTGATCATCCTTGTTTGTTTACTGTTTATAATATATGCATGATATGTTATAAATAATGAGTATGTGCGTTATTATTATGATAATAACAATGTTGCATGAATCCGGCAAACATACGATCAAACATGGCGAGGTTTTAAATAAAATTAATGATGAGACCTTTCAAAATTAAAAACCCTCATTTTGAATAAGATTCAAAATTAATATCAAGCCCGAAAAGGGGAATTATAAATTTGTTTATAATTTCCATGTCTTCCATCGACAATGGGTGCATGATGAACGCTACCCGTACTCGGGGCTCGGCTCATATTATTGAGGGAGCTTTGGGTGTCGGAAAGCTGTGACATCCATTGACATGGTGATGTGAACTACGTGGAACTCTCATGATTTCGGCTCATATTATTGGGGGAACTCATGGCGACCGTCCATCAAGGTTCAACATCGATGGGTAAGGCTTGACACGTGAAGATGAACGACGTCATATTATTGGGTCCTAATCAAACGTGAGACAAAAGTTTACGTAAAGGGTTGCATGGCGATGCAATTGGAAACTACCTTTTAGGAATTATGATTGGCTGATATTATTCGGGATCATAATTCGCTAATTGGACCTTACGTACCTACTGAGGAAAGGAGTTTCCCGTTTTCACTAAAGGGTAGTGAAAATGTCAAAACAGTGGGAGCAATATTTATGAATTAAAAGTCCAAACTTCATATCTTACTAAATATTTTAAAGTAGTCATCAACATTTATCTGTTTTTACTTTTCAGTACAAATTGACTAATGTCTTCGATTTGCAATCCGATATCCGTAATACTCGACAAACACATATTAACTGGACCTAATTACCTCACTTGGCTAAGAAACCTGAAAATCGTCTTGAATTCGGAAAGGGTAGCATATACACTGACTGAGTCGCCCCTTGTTGAGGCTCCGACTGACTGCACTCCTGAGGAATTGCAGGCTTACAAGGAATGGTGTGACCATGACTTGATAGCCAGGTGTTATATGCTGACTTCTATGAATGATGAGCTGCAGAGGCGTTTTGAGGATGCAAAGAGTGCTGCTGACATTCATTCGCATCTCAAGGAGCTCTTTGGTGAGCAAACACGGCCTCTTAGGCATGCAACCGTCAAGGAGCTGATCACTTTGCAAATGCGAGATGGGGCCTCGGTCCATGAGCATGGCCTGAAGTTGATTGGCTCGTGGACAAGCTCGTTGGCATGGATCTGATCTTGCCTTCGGAGTTGACCACCGACGTGTTGCTGTTATCATTGCCTAGCTCATTTGATCCTTTTGTGGTAAACTTCAACATGAACAAGATGGATCCGACCCTTGAGGAGTTGGTGAATATACTTGTTATGTTTGAATCAACCATCAAGAAAGAGAAGTTGGTTCTTTATGTGGGTTCTTCATCTGGTACGAAGATTGATCCACATGGGAAGGGAAAGAAGCGTTCTTTCCAACGTCCCAGGAAGAACGTGCCCTTGTTGAGGCAATCTCTTAATCCCTTTGTGGCAGCCACATCAGTTAAGGCTGACAAGACTAGTGATGTTTGTCATCACTGCAAGAAGCCTGGACATTGAAGGCGAAATTGCAAGGAATATCTGGCCCAGAAGAGTTCTGGAAACGGTATGTTCTAAATTGAATTAAACATTTCAATTAACTCTACTTCTTGGGTATTAGATACCGGTTATGGTTCACATCTCTGTAATGATTTACAGGTGATGGGAAGAAGTAGGAAGCTTAAGGAAGGTGTGACCTTCTAGAGGATGGGCAATGGAGCAAGAGTTGCTGCCAAAGCTATTGGAGATGTTTACTTGCTTATGAACAATGATTTTAAGTTAATTTTAAGAGATGTTTTGTTTGTACCGGATTTGGTGAAAAAAAGTTATTTCCATTTCTATGTTGATAAATATGGATATTCTTGTTTATTTAGCAAATGTGTTTGCAATTTTTACAAGAATGAATGTTTGATTGGTACTGGTGAACTTGAAAACGATCTCTATAACTTAAAATTGAAAGATATTCCACTAAATGTCCATTTAAAGGCAGACACCATATGAGATATGGATGGGTAAGCCTCCCAAATATTCTTGTATTAGAATATGGGGAGCCCTGCTTATGTGAAGCAGGTAGTGGGAGATAAATTGGATAGTCGATCCATTTTATATTTCTTTGTGGGATATCCAAGGAATTCAGTTGGATATCATTTTTATCATGCCCAAGAAACAAAGATGTTTGTTTCTAGGAATGCAACCTTTTTGGAAAAGGAATTTCTATTGGATAGAAAAGGCGAGATGATAGAACTCGAAGAGGTTCGAGAGACACCCACAATTATAGAACCCACTCCCGAAGAGCCAAGAGAGGAGATACAAGCTCCTAGAAGATCCGAGAGAGTCTCGAGACCACCTATGAGGAATGGTTTGCTTCTTGAAGAGGGCCATGATGAGCCTAACCATGGATGTGATCCAAGGACCTTCAAGGAAGCATTATCTGATGCCGATTCATCCAAGTGGCTTGAAGCGATGGAATCCGAGATGAATTCCATGCATTCAAACCAAGTGTGGAATCTCGTGGATCCACCTGAGGGAATTGTTCCCATAGGGGTGTAAATGGATTTACAAGAGGAAACTTGGGGCGGATGGTAAGGTATTGACCTTCAAGGCGCAATTGGTGGCAAAAGGATATACTCAAAGACAAGGAGTTGACTTTGAGGAAACCTTTTCACCAGTTGCAATGTTCAAGTCTATAAGGATATTGCTAGCCATAGCTGCGTAGTATGACTATGAGATATGGCAGATGGATGTCAAGACAGCCTTTCTTAATGGGGATATTAAGGAAGAGATTTACATGTCTCAAACCTGGAGGGTTTACATCTATCGGAAGTGAGCATATGGTATGCAAACTTTAAAGATCTATTTGTGGTCTAAAGCAGGCATCTAGGAGTTGGAACCTCAGATTCGACAGTACAATCAAAGAGTTTGGTTTTGATTAGAATCCTGAGGAACCATGTGTGTATAAGAAGGTCAGTGGGAGTGTTGTGACATTCCTGGTGTTTTATGTTGATGACATTCTAATCATTGGGAATGATGTAGGAATGTTGCAATCAACTAAAATATGGTTAGCAAGTGAGTTCTCGATACAGGACTTGGGTGAAGCATCTTTTGTATTGGGAATACAGATCTATAGAGATAGATCAAGAAGATTCTTGGTCTCACTCAGTCCACATACATTGATACCATCGTGAAGCGGTTCTCGATGGATGAGTCCAAAAGAGGACATTTACCAATGTGTCATGGCGTGTCCCTATCCAAGTCTATGTCTCCCAAGACTGATGCAGAGATAGCGGCGATGACAAGCATTCCTTATGCATCTGCGATTGGTAGCATCATGTATGGGATGATATCTACGCGTCCTGACGTGGCTTTCGCACTAAGTGTAGTGAGTAGATATCAATCGAACCCTGGTCTTCCACATTGAAGGCTGTGAAAGACATGCTCAAGTAGTTGAGAAGGACCAATAAATTGTTCTTGGTCTATGGGGTGGAGAACTGAAATTGGAAGGCTATACCGACTCTAGCTTCCAAAGCGATATCGATGACTCGAAGTCAACCTCTGGTTTTGTATTCATGCTCAATGGTGCTGCTGTCTCTTGGAAGAGTTCCAAGCAAGACAATACTGCGGATTCCAGCACAGAAGCCGAATACATTGCTGCATCAGATGCAGCAAGGGAGGCTGTTTGGATAAGGAATTTCGTCTAAGAGTTGGACGTCATTCCTAATGGAGTTGCTCCTCACCCGGTGTTGTGTGACAACACGGGAGCTTTGGCTCAAGCAAAGGAGCCAAGGTCTCATCAGATGTCCAAACATGTATTGAGAAAGTACCACATCCTCGGAGAGATTGTGGAAAGAGGAAGAAGTGTCTTTTGACATTGTCGGCTCCGCAGATAATGTTGCTGATCCACTAGCTAAGCCTTCACTTGGACCATTATTCGAGATGCATCGCGAATCAATGGGTTTGAAGCATATGGGTAGTTGGCTCTAGTGCAAGTGGGAGATTGTTAGAGTAGGTGTCCGTCGAGCCAAATGTTGGCCGAGTGTTCACAATGAAACTCTATGTATAAGCAATCTTTATTTTAATAATATTTGAAATTATTGTTTTGGACAAATCTTTATCTGTATACCCATGCTAGTTGCATAGATAAAGCCCTTGAATATACAAATAGTAGAAAGAATATGAGATGCTCATATGATGAGTATCATGAAACTCATATTTTGAATACTGTATATTCTAAACAGTACTAGTCGATTCAGCCGCCGCTAAGAAGGATATAGGCCGCTAGAGTTCGAGACTAGTATCTGCGATGTGAGTACCATGTTTCATTGGTAGGAGACATTGTGATGTCCGAGCATGCAGATAGGTGCTCCTGGTAGAGTGCACTGAACAACCCTCCATAAATTAGTTCAATGTGTTGAACGGCTTATAAATGAGTTTATAAGCGTAAAGAAAAATAGAAGTATGACTTTCTATGAGAGAAATGTAAATTTTAATTTATGAATGTGTTCCTAAATTAAAAGTTAGCCAAGTGAATAATGTATTTGAAAATTGTGATTTTCATAAACATTATTATGGACTAAATTAAATTAATTCAAGTGTTGAATTAATTAAACACTAGTGGACCTAGTAGAGTCCAAATAATTAAATTAATTCAAGTGTTGAATTAATTAAATTATATTGAGTCTTGTAGAGCTCAATTTTAATAAATTATTTAACTAGTGGAAAATTCAAGTAATGTTTAATTAGTCTCAAATATGTTTGAGATAATTAAATTTAGTCCATGGTTTTAAATTTGTTCAAAACCATATAATATATGCATGTATGGGAGGTGAAGAGTTGGAGACAACTTTTTCAAATATCAAGGCTTGGCATGCTATTTTTGCTTTTAGCTTTTTGCAAGTCCAAGACAAGTCTCCCTTCCCCATTCCACCTTATGCAAGGGCCGAAATTCTCCTCCATTCTCTCCCTCATTTTTCTCTCAATTTTCTTCTTCAAGGGTTGAGGAATGAAATATTCTTCTCTTTGAAAAATCCTTTTATTTTTCTAGTGCAAAATAAAAGGGGATCTACCTAGTTGGTGGTGGGCCTAATTTGAAGGAAAGATTCAAGAACTTGGAAAGCTTGAAGATAGTTTCTACCATTCAAGAGCCAAGTTGTTTACAACTTGGTTGGAGCCAAAACATCAATCCTTGTGATTGATAGTTACATTTCTTAACACACTATGAATGTCATTATGTGTTTGTTGTATTTGCTACACATTCTCATGGTGGCCGAAAATTTTCTCTAAGAAAATAGAATTTTTAACTTCCGTTGCGCTTCCGATCACCGTAACCGATCCCCTTTCAACTTTGTACCCCTTATTTCTAGGGATGCGGAAGAAAAGCTTAGACATTTCATGGATGGCCTACGACCTACCATTCGGGATAAGGTTATGATGATGCATCCTGGGGATTATGCTACAGCAGTTACCTATGCATATCAGGCGGAGCAATCCTTGAAGGACATCGATTTTGAGTTACAGCGTAAGAGGCAACAACATCAGAATAACAATCAGCCTAACAAGAAGCCATATACGGATCCTCCTAGACCTCAAGGGCCCCAACAGCCAGGGCCCCCAAAGCCACCACCTGCAGCTCCAAAGCCCGCAAAGGGACAACCATGCAAGAAATGCAACCGACTACACTATGGACCATGTGTGTGGGGTACTACTAAGTGCTTCATATGGAAGGAAGAAGGGCACAAGGCCGTTGATTTCCCAAAGAAGAGTGCACCTACTATGGTACAAGCATATGTTATGAATGCTAGAGAAGCTGAAAAGGAAGCAGACACTACGTTTATTGCGGGTAACCTAGTCATTTAACATTTTATATTGCTTACTATTGCATGAAATGTTAAATTAGTTATTAGAAATTAATTGGGATCAAGAAAACATAAGAACATTTTAGAACTTCAGATTGACCAGAATAGAGCAACGAAAGCATGGATTTTGGGATATTAGAGTCTAAACCTAGGGTTAGTAGGTATTAGTGAATTTCGAGGCCGAAATTTTATTTAAGGGGAGAAGGAATTGTAAGGTCCAAAATTAAGACGACGTAATCCAACGGCATGCAATTCTAGGAATTCTGAAAAATGGTTAATTAAATTATTTTAATTGCTTAATTAATTATGTGATATACATGATTATGTTAAATATGATTTTATTGTCATTATGCATAAAATCGTATTTTTAAGGATTTATCAAGTAGCGATCGAAGAACGGAGACCGAGGGCTGAAAAACGTAAAATGTTTTTATTAAATAATTATTTTTAATTATTTAAAATATGATTGCGGGGTTTTATTATTTTTGAAAATAAAAGATTTTGAGGTGATTTTATATGCCGGGAAGAAAATTTTATCGGTGTTGGGTTTTCAACAAAATTACGAGCTTTTTGACAACCCGGATAATAAATTACAAATTTATTTAAACAAAAACTTTGATAATATTTTATTAATTTCTAATTAAAACTAATGGGCCTTAATTATTGGCTTAATAGGCCTAAAGCCTTCTTAGTGTTTAATTAGTATTTAATATATAAAACTCACCCTAAACCTACACTTTGGTCATGCCACTTTCTGGATTTTTGTGCACCAAAAAACTCCTCTTAGTACACGGCACACACACACAATTTGAAGCAAAATTTCGGTGGAAGCTCAAGGAGATTTCAAGCCACGGTTCCTGCTCCGTTCTTCGTAATCGGCAACAGTTTTTCGTGCGTTTAAAACGCAAAGGCACGCCTATTCTTTCCTTCAAACCATCATCACACCATATTATATTTTTATGCATGAATTTTATGGAAAACATGTTTTGTGTTGAATTATTTTCTTTTTTCTGCATGTTCATGAATTTTAAAGCTTGGTGTTGTTTCAAAAACAAGGTTGTATGAGGTATGAGGGACTTCCATAGGTTAGGAATCAAATATGCATGCTTTTAGAAGATTTTTGAGTCCTAAAACGCGCACAAACCACTGCACGAAAAGAAAAACGAAAGGTGATAGCACTTTTCTGCCTTGGGGTTGAGGGGCTCGGTTTTGTGTGTTGTTGGCTAAGCTTGGGTTCGGTTGGGACCAGGGCGGGTGCTAGGTTCACGTGTGGGTCAAGGGAAGAGTCCTAGCCACGCTAGGACTCGAGACCATGGGCTAGGGAGGAGTCCTTGTTGAGAAGGACTCCACCCGAGAATTTGAAAGGGGAGTAGCAGCAGGTGCAGAAGCTGGTGCAGGGGAGAGATGGCTCGGCCTGGGGGCTTTGTGTTGGGCTAGGTCGAGTCATTGGGGTCCTAAGAGGGTGCACTAGGGTCTGGGTAGGGGCTGGTGCGGCTTGGGTGTGCTGTGGCTCGAAGGAACATGATGAAGCATTGACAGCATGTTACACACGTGAAGTTGTTGCCACTAGTTCAGTGGCTTTCTGCTCACGTCCAGGGGCTTGGGTTGGTCTGGGTATGGTCTGGCCGTGGTCCAGGGTCAGTTAGGGTCAGGGTGGCTCGATGGTTAAGGGTTGGGAGGAGTCCTAGCCGAGATAGGAGTTCAATGGTTCAAGGGAACACACGCACACACACCTGCAGAATGTTGGGTTAGGTCCAGCAAGTTTTGAGCGGGCCAGGGCCGGGTTTTTAAGGACTGGGCTTGGTCATTAGGGTCCCTAGGTGGGTTGGCTAGGTTTTGACTCAAGGTAGCTCGGGCGTGGCTCGAGTAAATTAGGAAATGGCTAGGTGTGTTCGATAAGGTGTCAAAAACGAAAATTAAAGAAGTAAAAATTGAGCCATGGGTCCACGGGTGTGGCTCATGACTTGGAAGAATTTATATGCTATGTTTAAAATTTGGGGTCAAAATAAGGAGTTTTGGATTTATTCGGGATTTAATCACCTCACGAAACGGTAAGTAACGAGTTAATTGAAAAGTCTCGTTTTAAGCTTTATAAAATTATGAAAAATTAGGTTTAAGCTTAAATAATTATTAAAAGTCTAATTTTTCAATTTGGAAATTTTATACTAAGGTTTGGTTTAATTCGAGATTAAAACGCATTAATATGTCACATTTAAAGATTAATTTAAAAGTCCTGGATTTATGCTAAATAAAAATATGATAAAATTCATGTTGGCTTAAATAATTATTTGGGACATGTTAGAGTCAAGGAAAGTAATAAAAATTCAAAAACGTGAATTTATACGTCTAGGGGTAAAACGGTCTTTTTACACCTAGAAATTAGTAAACGTCATGGCAGTTTCCTGAATGCTGTTTTATGTGATAATATGACTATTTTCAAGGATTATGAATGTTTATATGTCAATATGTCAATTTTAATTGTTTATGGATTTTTAAGATGTTAATATGTTTAATATTTTATGATTTAATATGTTAAAAGATTTATTTTAAATGTTTATGATCTAAATATTTATTTTAAACGTCTATGATGTTAAAATGTTTATTTTGAAATGTTTATGGCTTTTTATGATTTTTATACGTTAAAACGTTTATTTTAAATGTTTACGGTTTTTTAATCTATTAAAAATGTTTATGGATATTTATGATTTTAATATGTTAAATTATGATTTTTAAATGTCTATGATTTTAAGGGTTAAATTGGACATTTAAAAGATATGTTGCATGCTTGGTTTAAAAATAAAAAAGGATATTATGCATGTTTTTATTAAGTGATGCTAACATGTTGAAGGACGTGAAGGGAGTGTGACTACTACATGTTGGAAATATCGTGAGGGTTATGGTCCCAGTGGGATCCCGACGATCGTGTTTCCATTGATACGAATACGAATACGTGATACAAATACGAATATGTTAATACGTTGGCCAAGGCCCAGTTGACGGGTGAGAGTGTCGCTGATGTCCCCGCCGCCCAGTACTGTGGTTTCTTTAGATGGATCCATCGCCCAATACGATTAAGAATACGAGTCACAATCACGATCTGAATTCAACAAACATGAGCATGAACATGAACATGAATATGGATACGAATATGGACATGAACACGTATATGGATATGATATGAATATGTTTATGTGATATGTTTAAGATTTTGAAAATGTTTAAGTTTAAAGTTTGTGCATTGTCAAGAAAATGATATTTTAAGTACAAGTATTTTTCACTGTTATATGTTAACTGTATTATGTATTACTTGTTATCAAGGATAGGACGTGTTGAGTCTTTAGACTCACTAGGTGTGTATGATGCAGGTGATATTTGTAACTATGATATTGGAGGTCTTGACGAGTGACTTGTTGGACTGTCGGTGCACATAACCCGAGGACCAGCGCTTCTATTTCCGCATTTAAGTTTATGATTTTAAGTTAAAGATTTTTACGACATTTTATTTATGTTTTGAGAGATTCTGAGAGGTTTAGTATGGGCTACACTTTTCATTATTTATTACTTTCTAGGTTTGGTAAAACGATTCATGATTTTATTTTATGACTATTGCACTTGATTTTTAAAATGCCAATTGGTTGGTGTTTATTTTTAAAGGGTAAAATATTTTATAAAATTATTTTCTTGGGGTAAAGGTACATGGCCGAGAAATTGAGTGTTAAAAAAAATTCTAGTACTTTTTAAGAAAACAAATAAGTAGACGTTTCAAAAGTCTTTTAGCGCATATCCTATCCTTTTGATAGAAAGGGTGACGTAGGAGTTATTCAATCTCCGAACATCAATAAATCTTCTTGTCATTAGTTCAATCATTTATTCTATCTTTCAGTCAATTTATTTTCGCAACTATATTCAGTTAAACTGATTGTTATCGACTGACAAGATTCCTAGTATCATTTTGTCACAGAACTGACACTTCATTCGAAAAGATTATAAAAATCGTGTGTGTTTAGACAAACCCCCCCCATCCCCCCCTCCCCCCTCTTCTAAACACATTTCAACCCCTCAACCGATCCTATCAATAGTTTTTACATCCACCTCTTTAGGAAGGCCACACATCACTTTTAAGGAAATCTCTTTGTTTGAGTGTACTCTTCCTAGTGCATTCAGTTTGTTTACGATGCTACTTACTCTTTCATCGAATTCACTTATTGATTTTCAACCTTTATCTTGATATTGTCGAACTTCTGAACCTCAACTGAAAGTTTGTTTTCCTCGGTCTGCTCATTTCCTTCACATAACTGAATCAGTTTCTCTGAAATTTCCTTAGTAAATTTACACATTTTAGTTTTGCTGAGTGTGTTTTTATCCAATGTCTTGTACAAGATGTCCTTGACAACATTATCCAAGTTTGCCTTTCTTTTAACTTCTGAAGTCCACTCATCAAGTGGCTTTTCTATACGATGTGTTGCTCCGTAAGTAATGGCAACAGCTGTATTATCTTTCATAATCTTCATGGGTCCATCAGTTATAACGTACCACATGTTATCATTCTGAGCAGCTAAATGTGATTGCATTTTGATTTTCCAATCGTCAAACTCTTCTTTGGAGAACATGGAGATTTTGTTGAATGATGAAATTATTTTTAGGTTGATCGTGTGAGAGTATTCAAGACAAGATTAATCGCTCTGATACCACTTGATAGGATCGGTTAATGCAGTTGGAGTATTTAGAAGATGGTTGAACAAACACTCTGACTGTTTGCAATATTTTGAGTATGAATCAATTCTTTAATCGAACTGATCTTGAAATATTGTTGCCGATATAAATCAGTCAACTAATGATAGTGCGGAATTAGCTGAAATTTAGATTGAGTAGTAAGGGTGAGGTACGGTAAAAACTGAATAGATAACAAAATAGAACACACGATTTTTATAGATGTTTGAAATTTCAAATACTCCTATGTCACCCCTTCTATCTCAAAGATAGGTTTTTCACTAAAAGACTTTGATGTATCACAACATATTGTAATAATCTACTTCAGTAGTACGAAGTATCAGTCTGTTCTGCTCTGTTTCATCTGTTATGCTTTGGTACGAACTGTCAGTCTGTCGGCTGATACAACAACTAATGATGTGACTAACTGATCAGGATTCAACTGATCAACAAATCAGTTCAGCTAGACAAAATCGGTTCTAACTGATGTCATTTCAGTTTTGAATACTTCAGTTGATAAATGTTTTTCCAGTTCAGTTACGCGAAGTCTTCAGTTTTAATTGTGTTCGTTAAATTTGATTCTTCAGTTCTTTTCCGGTTTTATTTGTCAAACTCGTAATATTCGAACAGAAACATTATTATACAAGAAATTGTGTGGGATGCAAGAGTCAGAAAGTTCGTGAGGCTGAATTATTAAGTAAATATGCTGTTTTTTGCTAGGTTTCAATATTTTATGAAGTATGTTGAACAACCACTTTGATCAGTTTTGTTCTCTTTTGTTTATAAACTTTGATGGTGCATCAAGAAGTCTATAAAAATGTGGAAAATAGGCTTGATAGGCCATTCCATAGAAGCTTAGGCTGCGTTTGGTTGCAGGATAAAATAAACTAATGATTAGTATGTAAATGATAAAGAAAATGATTGTCATAGAAATGTAATATATGGTAGTATGTTTGGTAAGATTTTTAAGTATAGGATAATTTTGAAAGTTTTGCTGAAAGGACAAAATTGTCCTTCATCTTTTTTTTTGTTCTTCCATTCCGGCGGCGGCGGTCCGGAAGTCCAGCGGTGGTCCGACGGCGGCAATGGCGGTCCGATGAAGGTCCAAAGAAGTCTGTGCGGTGGCGGTCTGGCGACGGCGGTCCGTCGAATGTCCGGCAGTGCGGTGGCGGTCCGACGATGGCGGCGGTCCGACAGCCGAGGTGGTTCAATAGTAGTGAAGGAAGAAGGGTAAAATTGGAAAGAGAGCAGGGATAGAGGAGGGATTAATAATCCTACGGAAGAAGGAGGTATTATTTAATCACACGTAATACAACCTAATCATTTATATGAGGGATTGAGCTGGTTAAATAAAATTATACCAAACGCAGGATAAAGAGTGATAAAATAATCTATCATACTTAATCTGGTCAACCAAACGCAGCCTTACTTGTAAATAATGGTAGAGCAATTGTGAATAAATAAAAATGTTGTTCATAGAATTTGTTGTTCTGACGGAATCTTTGGTGTATTTGAAGATTTTTTTTAGTTTTATTTGTCAAATTAGTGATAAAGGGTGTGTCGGTTGATGGAAGCCCAGAAGCTAATAGTGATGTTTGATAGATATTGTCAAGAAAGCATGTGCTTTGTTTTCATAACAGATTGTGATTTTGTTAGTCGTTAATAATGCATAACAAGCTATTCGGCCAATTTTCCAAAATATTTGGTCCATTTTCCCCTGAAAATGGACATCTCACAACCTCAAACACAATGAGAAAACGCAATAATGGCATTCCATAACAAAAAGTAGGCTTAAAGGTCACTACCATTCATTCATTCATTCATACGATCAATGTGTTTGTATCGTAGCTGTTGGGATTAGATAAAAGAGAAGAATAGTAATATGAATGAAAAAAATATAACTAATTTTTTTGTGCAACTATTTAATAAAATCAATTTTTTTTTGTTTCAGGATCTTATAATTAAATTATTAACTTTTTGCGGTGATTTGGCTTTTGGATTTAGCAATGGTCTCATATCAATCACGGCACGGAAAAGAAATCGCTAGCATAATCCAAGTGCTTCGATAAATAGTGCTGATTTATTTTTTCTAAATTTGAAAATAATCTATAAATTATTCTTCATAATTATTATTTATATATACTATAAAAATTTTAAAAACTCAGTGTGAAGTTTTTTTAGGTGCATAAAATTATCCATATTCATAATCCTCTGCAACATTTAATATTTTTAAAAAAAACTATGGAAAAAATTTACTAATATAAAAGTATCTCAACGCTATCCAAAATTAACCGTAAGATTTGTTATAATCTTATCTAAGTTGAAATGAAGATACAATTCTTAATACAAGAAGTCATACACAATTTATCATCAATTAAAAATAAAGAAAATTTCATATTTAAATACTTAATTTAGTAAATAATCATAAAATCTTGTAAAAAAATTAATTTTAATATGGTTAATTACAAAAGTTTTTAATGACAAAATATTTTATTTTATTGTATATGCATGTATCCATTATCAAACAATTCTTCTACATAATGGAAGCTGAGTGGGAGTTACAAAGAAAAATTATTATCTCCAAAAAAGTAAAAAATAAACATTCCTAACAATTTTTCTTAGCATAAAAAAATTTAATACCGATAGCAAAATGTAACTATAGAGATTATCTATCACAAAAATTAGGGGTGAGCAAGATTTCGGTTAAACCAAATTAACCGACCGAACCGAGCTAATTCGGAAATTCGGTTCGGTTATTTCAGAAATTCGGTTTTCAATTTAAAAAAAATTCGGTTATATCGGTTAATTCGGTTCGGTTACGGTTTTCAAAAATTTGAAATCGGTTAACCGAATTAACCGATGTAATAAATATTATTATTTAATAAAATTTTTTATTTATCAATTTCTATAAATATTTTAATTTTTAATTTTAAAATCAGTATAATATGTATTAATTGTGTTCAAATAAAACTTATATATTTGTGATATGTGTGATTTTATGTTTTTATGCATGTGTGTAAAGTGTAGTGTTAAAAAAATTACATATATAATTAAAGTTAAATCACAAATTTTTTTTTAAACTAATCGGTTACCGATTTTAATTCGGTTCGGTTTTCATCGGTTATGAAAATTAATTCGATCGGTTCGGTTATGGATAAATATTTCGGTTCGGTTCGGTTCGGTTATGGCTAATTCGGTTCGGTCGGTAACCGAATGCTCACCCCTAAAAAAAACATACCTATGCAATTAACTAATATCAACTATAAATATCACAAATCAGTACAAAAAGGTTTCTCCTTTTCTCATTATTTGTTTGTGTGTGTTAATCACTCCAATATTACTTTAAAGTAAATACATATTGTTGGATTAATTTACTCATATAAGTAATATATATAATATAATCTAAGAAGCATCTAAGAAGCATAAAATGGAATATAAAAAAATATTAATTGAAATAATGAAATATCTCTACTATTTTATTAAGGCTGAGGGGCTTATAGAAACTGTCCACCCTGCGGACACCAATTTTTCTTCCCCTTTTGCCCTTTTGCTTCAACACAATAATATTTCTCTCTCAAAATCTTCTCAAATCTCCAACAAAACCGTTCCATAAAATTATTCTGCACGATTCTCTCATACTCCACTATTCTCTCTGCATCATCTTCATAAATTAACCATCCCTCACACCGACTCTGCACAAATTGCGGCACTACATTTCGAGCACTTGAATGCAAAAACTCATCCTACTAAAAAATCGGCACTCCGGCGATGTACTCGGCCGCATCGGCCAGCTTTCCAAGCGTGTTTCCTCTGTATGCAATACACCTCGACACTCACTCACCGTCATCACACACACACATATGCACACATTTATCGATTCCATCTCCATTAAACTTTCGATGTATTGTCGCCATCTCAACTTTGCAGGTGAACAAATCGGTAGGTCCGTTCGATGCGTTGGTCAGTTTTCCCCTGAATCCCCGGACCATCTCGAGGAGTTTAACGACTACGTCGAAGGACGCTCTCAAATCCCTATTCCGACTTACTTCATCGGCGATTACGGTGTTGGTTCTGCAAAGATTTTGTCTGCTGCTGCAAGAAATTCGGCAAACCTAGGGTTTAAGATGGATGGCTTGAAAGTCTGCGAGAATTTGTATTGGTTGTGAGGCAGTGGAAAGTTCACGCTACACGGTATGTAATTACCTACTCTTAAGTCTTAACAATTTTGCCTTTTTAATTTGAGTTAACTATTGAACACTTTTTGCTCGTGGTTTGAACTGGTTCTTCAATATGTTTTGTGTATGTATGGCCCTTTTTAGTAGGATGAGTTTTTGCATTCAAGTGCTCAAAATGTAGTGCCGCAATTTGATCGCACAGTAATTAAAGAGATGGACGTGACAGAAACATAACTAGAATTGTTTCTCATGAAACCTTGCTAACCAAATGTAACAAATGAAGTTAAACAATTCATTTAAAAGCCGATCTTAAAATGCTAGATAATGTTCTCTCATTTACATTCCCTACTATTTTATTAAATCAAAGAAAATGGGATGTTTGAACCCAATCAAATAATTGAATTTTGTAATATAAAAAATATATACTTTCTGTGTTGAATTTTGTTACCTTTGTTGGTTTTCGAACTCATTCCAATAATTGAATTATTTGAATATTAAAAAAAAATTCTGTTTTGAATTTTGCTAATTTTGTTGAGGGTGTGTTTTATTGCAAGGTTTTTTCTACGGTAGAAAACTCGCCACTTTGCAGAAGGGAATGACCGTTTTAGATTTAACAGTAAATTTTGTGTTTTAGAGTGAATGAATCTTCCATGGTTAGAGTTATTGATTTGGAGAATTGTTTCTGATGAAAGAAGTGGATATAATATGTTTGCTTTATTTATTATGTTTGGTTCTTAACACAAACAATGATTTATGAAACTGGTATAGTTATTTCAGTTTGTTGTGAGCATGTTTGAACAATGAATTTGTTCAGGTAGGTGTGTACAGGATGTCTAATGAACGTATTGGGTGCTCCTTGGCTGATGCTGTATCCAGTCCTAAATATATGGATTATCTTGCCACCGCTGCAGCTTCCGTTCCTTCTCCCTCTTTGCATGTCGTCTATATTAATACACCCCTCGAGACCAAAGCTTACACACATGAAGTTGTTCCAACAATTACATGTACCTCTTCTAATGTCGTGCAAACCATTCTGCAGGTTGGCTGTGCCATTTCTTTTTGAATAATCATTTGGTTGTTTACTTTATGTCCATACTTCAGATTCTTTTTACTTATTGTGAGCTGCATCTGGTAATTTTCAAGGCTTTTGCAGAGATGCCTAATTTAAGCGTATGGTATGGTCCTGACACTTGCATGGGAGCAAATATCATGGAGTTGTTTCGGCAGATGGCTGTGATGTGCAGTTTATATCAATGATTGTTGATTCCCAGTCTATTAATTTAATTTTGTATTTTATTTCATATTTTTGAGAGTGTGAAAGAATTAATCGAATTTTATATCAAATTAATTTGTTCGTTTTTATCTTGCGGGTGATAATTTATTTATTACGAGTTTCAAGGTCATTTGATCTAATCTTTCACATATTCTTAACAGAGTCACTAAATCATTATATTATGTCTTCTTAGACATTGTTTTATTATAATGTTTATAAACACATTTAGATTTTGGTTTATAGGTTTTAAATTCAAATGTTTCAAGATCTAGCAGAGTTGCGATAACAAAATTCCAAACTTTCATCTGGCACAATTGCATATATACTAATATGGTGTATTTGAATACTTGATGCATATTCTAATATTTTTTGGACCATCTTTTGACTATTTGTTTACTTCTTTTACATTGAATGTTAACATTATTGCATTTCAATAATATATTTATGATACAAAATATTTTTGTGTCATGGTGTTGTGATATCATGAATGTTTAATATATCACGCTCATATATTCATGACACACGCAACGCGTGTACCTCGGTTGCTAGTATTCATTAATAAAAAGAGAGACTCGATTCAAATACAAGAGATGTAGTTGACAGAAACACAAGTTTCCCTCGCCAGCTGTTTCGTCACCTTCGCTCTTTCTCTCTATATAGATATGTATATATACAGATGTAGATGACAATATATCTATCTCTAGTATCTCTTCACTTCCGTTTGTGTGCAGCACAAATTGAAATAAGTGGAGATTTCCTACAGTTTGTGTGATCCCGATCCACAAATATCTTTGAATATCGCTGGAAGATCGTAGTTTTTCGGGTAATTGGATCCCTTCCCTCTATTTTCTTTTGATTCATGCAATGCAATCTGCAAAATAATTTCCTTTCTGGTTGTTATTTTCTTTTCTTTATTTCGTTTCCCATTTCTTGATTTCAAGTTTAATGACAAATTTGCATGTTCTTATGTGTTTGCTTGGTCGTTGAATTTGATTTCCCTGTTACAGATAATTTTGATCTGCAATCTGGGAATTGGGAATATGACGGCCGAAGATGAGGTTTGTAGTCGGGCGGTTTCTGAGGTGGCTGGGATTGAAGAGAAATCGGAATTCAAGGCCAGATCTTTTCAGGATCTTGCCGAGTCCGGGTTAAATGGTATTGGGAATCACGATCAAGCCGATGATCCGGAAGATTCCTATGTTTTGGTGACTGATGTCGGTGACCAGAATGCTGATGGCAACTGTATGACTCCCGTGGATGGTAGTCCTTGGCATGAATCCAGTGCCCCTGTTGAGATAGAACTGGATGCACGGAACGAGAATCCGGAAGGTGCGGATATGGGGAAACATGGGGATGCGGAGGGTGGAGATGAGAGTTTTACCTTGGTGAATGGCAGTCCTGATGTACCTTTCATTTCTATATGTAGGGACCTAGATACTGTCGGGAAGGACAATAAATATTTGGAAGAATTGAGTGACCAAAATGGGAAAGCCGATGTTGTGAATGGGGAAATTGATCCTACGTCAACGGAGGGGGGATTTGTGAATGCGGCAAGTACCCATGAAAATCCATCGCTGGCAAATGGAGTTCTTCTAGGTATAGAGGGCTCTGTTGGGGATGAGGATGAGATCCGAGACAAGCTGGCTTTTAGCAAACCTGAATGTGGGGCAGAATCTGAAATTAAGAAGACTGTCAAATCAAATGGACATATTGAAAGATCTGAAGAAGCTGAAGTTGTGAAATTTGAGGGTCAAAATGGGGAAATTGGAGTTGTGGCAGAGGCTGAACCGGATACGGCTGTTAGAAAACCTGAAAGTGGGGCAGAATCTGAAATCGAGAAGGCTGACGAATCAAATGGAAAGATTGAAAGATCTGAAGAAGCAGAAGTTGCGAAATTTGAGGATCAAAATGGGAAAATTGGAGTTGTGCCAGAGGATGAAACGGATACAACTTTTAGAAAACCTGAATGTGGGGCAGAATCTGAAATCAACAAGTCTGACGAATCAAATGGAAAGATTGAAAGATCTGAAAAAGATGAATTTGCGAAATTTGAGGATCAAAATGGGAAAATTGGAGTTGTTACGGTGGAGGATCAGTTGATATCAGAAGCATCTCCTGGTGTCGAAGAGAATCAGGAATTTAAAGTTCCGAACCTAATATTGGTTGTTAATTCAGAAGGGGAAGATCCCAAGAGTTCGTTGTCACCCTTTGACAAGCAAGAGACAGTTGAGGATGAGGCTGAGTCGGCTTTGGGTAAAGAAGCTATGCAAGATCAGAAGTCTGATATCGATACTGAAAAAGACGATCAATACGGGCTGGATAAAGACAAAGCTGTGGAGAGTAATGTTGATTGCAATGTCAGAATGGTTAGCGATGAGGTTTTAGAAGTAAAAGATGAAGGAGTTTCTGGTGTATACCATGTTGAAGGCAGCATGACGTATCCAGAAGATGCCATCAACTCCCGAGATGGCAATGGAGCAAGTACCAAAATTAGTGTTTCTGAAAGAGAGGCTGGTGCTTCTGGGCCGACTCAGAAAATACCAGTTTCAGGTGTTCAGTTTCACAGGCCCACGAATGAAGTTCAAATCTCTGATGCTGAAACTGCTGGAGTCATATCTTCTTTACCTGTTGATGGTTCTGAATCTGAAAGTTTTGAGAACAAACATGTTCATCTCGACAGCTTGGAAACGTCTACTATCGATGATGTATGCTCAGGGTCTGACAGGATGATCGTTTCTAATGAAAAGGAACCAATTTCACAGGGAAGTGAATTAAGTGCAGATTCTGAAGATGACCGTAACGCACCAGTTTCAGCAGTGAAATTGGAACCTGAAGCTCATAATTCTTCTGCTGTGAACCATGGGCCAATTCAGAAAATACCAGTTTCAAGTGTTCATGTTCACAGGCCTGCGAATGAAGTTCAAATTTCTGATGCTGAAACTGCTGGAGTCATATCTTCATTACTTGTTGATGATTCAGAATCTGAAGTTGTTTCTAATGATAAGGAACCAATTTCACAGGGCAGTGAATTAAGTGCAGAATTTGAAGATGACTGTAACCCACCAGCCTCAGCGGTGAAATTGGAAACTGAAGCTCATAATTCTTCTGCTGTGAACCATGTAGATGTGTCCAGTGAAAAAGATGCCACCAGTGGATCGGAGGTTTTAGATACCTTTGTTTCTGACAAAGGTGTATCCAACTCCATGTTAGAGTGTGCAGATGTTAAAGACATGGTGGACGGTGCCGCCAGAACTGATGGCGAGACCTTGTTGTTAGCCAAAAATGGGAACACTGGAAATTCTTACAGCATTGAAATTTCAAAGGTTTCACCAGATTCTACTTCTGAAACAGTCACTAAAGAGGATGTGAGTGGCGTAGCTGTGACAAAGCCGTTCAACTTTTTTGTTAGGACGCCAAGATACAATGATGAAAAACTCCAAGAACAAATTAGGATTGCAGTACTAGAAGTTAACGAGAAGACAAAGCTCAGGGATTCTATTCGAGCCCAAATTCAGGAAAAAAGAGTAAGAAACATGCATATTGTTATTTTTATTTTCTTTTGTAATGTTTGAGGACAAAACGATAATACAATTATAATTCATCGATTCTTAGGCAAAAGATCAGAATAATGGTATTGATTATGAATATGCTAAAGGTGAAGACAGAAGCTTAAAAAAGTTGTTGAAGGAAAAGCGCATAGAAATAAACTCTCTTCAATCTGTAATCAACAAGGCAAAGAATGCAACATCCATGGAGGATTTGAATAGTCGGGTAAGAATTATGTTTCCTGTTGCATGCACACCACTTGCATTTGTCTGTCGCTTTTCTGTTCATAGCTCAAAAATGATGCTGTTAACATTTTTTTAATGATTGAATTGTATCTATTGGCAGATAAAAACTATTGAACATATGATACAACATGAGACACTTCGATTGAAGGAAGAAAAGCAGTTCATTCATGAAATCAAGCAGCTTCGCGAACAATTATCCTCTAGCAAGTGTAGCCAAAATGAAATCCAGCAGGCTCTTGAACAGAGAGAACAAGCTGAGGAGCAATTAAAGGTAAGTTTACTTCATTCTTTGGTTGGTTATTCCCACTGTATATTCCGGTAGTTCTTAGAGGGACCACAATTTGTTTGGGTAGTTCAACTTGGTGGATAGGATCCCACCCTCCCCTCAAACGGAAAAAAATAAAATTTATATATGTTTTAAAAAAATTATAGCTTCATGTTCTCCAACGGAACCTGGTGTCCTACTATTACATTTTCGTTTTCTTTTTAGATAATTATTGATACAATATATATAATATATTATAATTTTAATATAATATTATATGTGTATTTAATGTCATATTGGCATGTGCAGACCTTAAGGAAGGAGCTTGGTAATCTCAAAGACACATCCTCAAAAACTCAAATAGCTTGTAATGAAGCGGAGAGTAAATACAACGTCGAACATAAAAGGTCAAGGAATTGCAAGCTCGATTCAGAGCTGCTGACGATATTCGTCAAGAGGCATATGCTAAATATCTACGTCTATCTAGAGAACTTTCCCAGAAGGTATGCCCCCAATCTTGTAGTCTTTTACTTGTTTTTGCCATTAGAAAAGTGTGTGTGCGTTAGTATCCTACGTAGAGCAATTAGAATTTAGAACCGCTATTCACACTAACAATAATGGATGTTAAAGTGAGGCACTCTAAATCTCTAATAGATAAAATAGCAGATCGTAAGTCGGTTTCTCATACCCAATATAATCAAATATGTACCTCACAAATTTTTTAATAACAATAAAATAAGTTTATTAGCAAAAATAAGTGAGGTTTATCTTGCAAGTTTTATTGTATTTCTTACCATACATTTAAGACAAGTAGAGGTGCATTGAGCATTTAAAGCACATTATAAGGTTATGCTGTTATGGCTATTTCATTAGATTTCAGTACCATGATGGACATAGGCTTTATTTGCACAAAAATGCTACATCTAACTAAAATTAGACCCTATTATAGGAACTTAGAATTATAAAATGTGTTGTTCTTATAACTTTGATAAAAATTTGGATGATTTGGAATTGATGTTCTAAGAGTGTTTATAACACTTGACCTAAGAGTGAATGGCTAAGGTCAATCTAATTCTATGGTAAAGTCTGAGCCTTGTAAATATTCTACAAGATTTATACAGGGGAATGAGAAGATTCTAGAGTACTCCACTTGATCATTTCTACAGTATCCCTCATTTCAGTGTTGCTCTAGAATATTTTACATACTACAAGATAAGCTAGAACATTTTGGACACTACTACACCTTTCTAAAATGTCACAATACTTCTTCACGCATTCTTGGTAAAGTCTTCACGCTTGCTCTTTGTTGAGGTGGTGGCCGATATTTTAAAGGCACAAGAGACTTGTTGAAGAGTCAATAAAGGAAGCCAACCACCTAACTGTAACCAACGAGTGTTAGGAGAATTAGTTAGGCCAAAAACTATTTTTCTGTTGACTTGTGAAAGGCAAGGGAACACATGCAATAAATAGAGGACCTACTGTATAATTCTCACTCCTTTCGTGATAATAAAAAGCTTCTCTGATTTCTTCATTCTTCTTCAATCTTTCACCGTGAAATCGTTTTCATTGTTTTTCATTTGGTGAATTTTGTATCAACGCAAAAAGGCTTTTCTTTTAACAATTGGCATCAGAGCCAGGTTATGATCATCCGCTTCAATCTTCTGATTTCATCAAGAATGGCGTCTGCGAGATTTGATATTGATAAATTCACGGGGAAGAACGACTTCGGGATATGGCGTCTCAAGATGCGAGCTCTTCTTGTACATCAAGGTCTTGAGGATGCTCTGGAAGGTGAAAAGAAATTATCAGAATCAATGCCTGATAAAGAAAAGAAAGGGCTCCTCGACAAGGCCCACAGCGCCTTGATCTTATCCCTCGGTGACAAAGTTTTGAGGGAAGTTTCAAAAGAGAAGTCGGTTGCGGCAATTTGGCAAAAATTGGAAAACCTGTACATGACCAAATCTTTGGCAAACAGGTTGTATTTGAAACAAAAGTTATATACCTTCAAGATGTTGGCAGGGAGATCTTTGGAAGATCACCTTGATGACTTCAATAAGATCCTTCTGGATCTTGAGAATATTGACATAAAGATTGAAGATGAAGATCAAGCTCTGCTTCTCCTAAGATCATTGTCCAGTGATTTCGATAACATCTCAGATACATTAATCTATGGGAGGGAAACATTAACTCTTGAAGAAGTGCAAGCAGCATTGTTCTCTAAAGAACTCAAGAAACGAACGGAAGGGACCGTTGATGTCCGGGCAGAAGGCTTGAATATCAGAGGAAGAAGTAAGAAGAAAGAATTTAAACCGAGAAGTGTTAATAGAAGAAAATCTGTGGATAGAAGGAGATGTTTTCTGTGCAAAAGAGAGGGACATATCAAAAGAGATTGCCCCGATCTCAAGAAGCAAAATCTGGACAAGAAAAAGGATTATGGAGATGCCGATGTAGCCTCAGAAGGATATGAGAGTGCTGAAGTTCTTTGTGTAACAAGTGAGGGAACAAGTCAAGAATGGGTTCTTGACTCGGGTTGTTCCTTCCATATGTGCCCTCAAAAGAACTGGTTTCTCTCATACAAACCAAGCGAAGGAGGAAATGTATTGCTTGGGAACAACAAAGCATGCAAGATAGTTGGCATTGGATCCATAAGACTTAAACTTGCTGATGGGACTGAGAAAGTTTTGACTGATGTGAGGCATGTACCTGAGTTAAAAAGAAATCTAGTGTCAGTAGGGATGTTGGATTCCCACGGATTTTGTTGCAAGGTTGAAGGTGGAGTTCTCAAAGTCTTGAAAGGATCATTAGTAATAATGAAAGGAAGGCTTGAGAATGGTTTATACCTATTGCAAGCAAAGGCCATTACTGCAGATGCCTCAATCACAACAGCAACAGATACACAACAGTCAAGAGCACAGATTTGGCATAATAGATTAGCCCACATCAGTGATGCAGGGCTCGAGGAACTCAGTAAACAGGGCCTCCTTGGAAAAGATCGAATGATAGGAGTCCAATTCTGTGAACATTGTATATTTGGCAAGGCAAAACGATTGAAGTTTGCCACTGGAATTCACAAGACCAAAGAAACTCTAGACTATGTTCATAGTGATCTTTGGGGCCCCGCAAGAGTCCCTTCGAAGAGTGGTGGAAGGTATTTCCTATCACTGATCGATGACTTCTCACGGAGAGTATGGATCTACATCTTGAAAAACAAGAGTGATACATTTGGAAAATTTAGAGAATGGAAAACACTTGTTGAAACACAAACTGGAAGGAAGCTAAAGAAGCTACGAACGGACAATGGTTTAGAGTTCTGCTCAGAAGAATTCAAACAGTATTGTAAGGCTAATGGCATAGAGAGACATCTTACAGTGAAGGGAACTCCACAGCAAAATGGTTTGGCGGAACGGATGAATAGAACTATTATGGAGAGAGTGAGGTGTATGTTGTCAGATGCTAAATTGCCATATGATTTCTGGGCTGGAGCTGCTTCTACAGCTGTATACATCATAAACAGAAACCCATCCTCTGCAATCGAGTTTAAAACCCCTATGGAAAGATGGTCAAAACAACCCCCAAATCTAAGCAATCTAAGAATCTTTGGATGTGTGGCTTATGCACACATTAACCCAGGAAAGCTGGAACCTAGAGCTTTGAAGTGTATGTTTCTTGGCTATCCGGAGGGTGTCAAAGGTTTCAGATTGTGGTACAAGAGTGAGGGGAAATCCAAGATAATCATCAGTAGGGATGTGGTGTTTAGAGAAAATGAGATGTATACTTCACAAAATCAAAGTTCAAGTGATGATCAACAATCTGTCGAAGATGAGAAATCTCAGATCGAGGTGGAGCCATCTGAAACATCACCTGAAGATTCAAAGGAACTGGTTGAACAGAAGGTGGAATCTCAGATACAAGCCAGTCCTGAGGCGATGAATGATTATTGGCTGACAAGGGATAGAATCAGAAGGAACATAACACCACCTTCTAGATTCGGATATGCAGAAATGATGGCATTTGCCCTCACAACAGCCACTGAAGTTGAAGGTGAAGAACCATCGACCTTCAAAGAAGCAATGAGCAGCATTAACTCTCAAAGGTGGTTAGAGGCTATGAAAGATGAACTTAAGTCTCTGGAAAAGAACCAAACTTGGGATTTAGTTGAGAAACCAGTGAAGCAAAAGGTGATAGGCTGCAAATGGGTGTATAAAGTCAAAGAGGCTATACCAAAAGTTGAGAAGGCTAGATTCAAGGCTAGGCTTGTTGCTAAGGGATATTCACAGCGCGAGGGAGTGGACTATAATGAAGTTTTTTCACATGTGGTGAAACACAGCTCCATAAGGCTGCTGTTGTCTCTAGTGGTGCAAGAAGATTTAGAGTTGGAACAACTCGATGTTAAAACAGCTTTCTTACACGGTGATCTCGATGAGAGAATTTTTATGACACAACCTGAAGGCTTTACAAAACCAGGAGAAGAGGATAAAGTGTGTCACTTGAAGAAATCGCTATATGGACTCAAACAATCCCCTCGCCAATGGTATCGAAGATTTGATACTTTTATGCTAAAAATAGGCTTCAAAAGAAGTGAACATGACAGCTGCGTTTATCATAAAAGAAGTGATAAGCACACTGAAATTTATTTATTACTTTATGTCGACGATATACTAATTGCATCAAAGAGCAAATCTGATACTAAGATTGTGAAAGAGTTGCTGAAAAGTGAGTTTGAAATGAAGGATATGGGGCATGCTAGTAAGATACTAGGCATGGAAATTAACAGAGATCGACATGTTGGAAGAATCTTCATTACTCAAAGTGGTTATATTGAGAAAGTCTTGAAGAGATTCAATATGGACAAATCGAAGTCAGTATTAACTCCATCTGCACCACACTTCAAACTGTCACATAAAGACTCACCTGAGACTGAAGAGGAAGTGCGGTATATGGAAATGATTCCTTACTCCAATGCTGTAGGAAGCCTCATGTATGCCATGGTTTGCACACGCCCGGATCTAGCTTATGCAGTAAGCTTGGTAAGTCGTTACATGAGCAAACCAGGGAAGAAACATTGGGAGGCTGTGAAATGGATCTTCAGGTATCTCAGGGGAACATAAAAAATGGGATTGTTGTATAAAAGAAAGGAAGGAAACTCAGAAACAGTGAAGGGATTTGTGGATGCAGATTACGCGGGGTGTCTCGATACAAGGAGATCTCTAACTGGATATGTGTTTAAATACCATGGGAATGTGGTTAGCTGGAAATGTAACCTACAGCATGCAGTGTCACTATCAACCACAGAGGCTGAATTCATTGCAGTCACAGAGGCTATCAAAGAAGCCATTTGGATGAATGGGATGGTCACTGATTTGGAAGACAAAGGTATGATCCCAAGAGTATTCTGTGATAGTCAAAGTGGAATCCATCTAGCAAAGAATCAAGTCTACCATGAAAGAACCAAACACATTGATATTAAACTCTATTTTGTAAGAGAGATAATTGCAAAAGTAAGAGTGAAGTTGGAGAAGGTATCAACAAATGAAAACCCCGCGGACATGATGACCAAAACTTTGTCAGGAACAAAGTTCAAGCACTGTGTGAAGCTGCTCCATTTGGAAAATGGAAAAATCTAGCCAAGGTGGAGAATTGTTGAGGTGGTGGCCGAGATTTTAAAGGCACAAGAGACTTGTTGAAGAGTCAATAAAGGAAGCCAACCACATAACTGTAACCAACGAGTGTTAGGAGAATTAGTTAGGCCAAAAACTATTTTTCTGTTGACTTGTGAAAGGCAAGGGAACACATGCAATAAATAGAGGACCTACTGTATAATTCACACTCCTTTCGTGATAATAAAAAGCTTCTCTGATTTCTTCATTCTTCTTCAATCTTTCATCGTGAAATCGTTTTCATTGTTTTTCATTTGGTGAATTTTGTATCAACGCAAAAAGGCTTTTCTTTTAACACTCTTTAATAATCTGGAACAACTGAGACCTGATTTAGTTCAAATGATGGCTAAACCGTGATTGAACATCCTTGATAAAACTAGCCTATTCCTATCAAGTACTGGTCGATGACACTTGGTTTAGGTTGGGGCATAAATGTCGGGCCTCGAGCTTAGATACGTACCTTATGGGCTTTAATAACCATACTGATATGGTCCATGTGGATGTAAACTAGTTGTATCCCGAAATATTACATGCAAAGATAATACCATAACGGTTCATCATCCTAGGGACTTGTGGTTTAGTGTTACTGCATCGTGTTCCTTGTGTATTTTGCTACAACAATTTCTCAAATTTTTCCGAGCATTTGTATCTCGGGCCTCTTTAATTGCAGTTGCTCCATATGTTACTCTTAGCTCCAGTTGTAATGACCTGCAATTTTGACAGATTTAAAGCATTTCATGGCATTTGATTCGAATGAATTATTACAATGCATATTTATTAAAATCATTGATTTGAACTTAGAAGTATATTTCTCTTACTGCCTTATTATCTGTCAATATTTAAAGCTTTTTATATAATATGTCCTCTTTGATTCTGAGATCCAAATGCATATCGAGGGGGAGTTATTTGCTCACAGAAATCAGAGGGAAATAGGAAAAGATACACCGGAGAAGAGAGAATTTTTGGCCAATAACTCGAATTATCTTCCTCTTGTTTTTCTCAGTGTTACATCTATCATATACATGATTATTAATTCTAACGAGATACCAGCGACGTAGTTATATTATATTAAATTTCAAGACATTTTTCTCTCCAACTTGAATCAGAATATATTTCTTGATAAATTTTGAAGTGATTTTAATTTAAGTACTTGATACTGCAGAGGAAAAACTTCTTCATGTTCAAGAACGATAGTGCCACAGCAACTTATTATGCATTTAATGATGATAGGAAGGCTCTCTATCACCACTGTGTGAATGTGGTTAGTTTTGTGATCCTTTCTTCTTTTTGACTCTGAATTCAGCTCTAACTTAGCAATGTCACCGCCCATAGGTTGAAAATTTTCTGGAACTCTGGAACGGGAATGATGAGTTCCGAAGCGAGTATGTTAGGCTGAACACAAGGAGTACATTAAGGAGATTCGGCACTTTAGACGGTCGTTCACTCGGCCCTGATGAGAAACCACCCATCCTACCCAGTTATGTAAGAGAGAGAAATTTTGATGTGGTCTCAGTGCCAGCCAATGCTGATACGATATCTAGAAGTCCTACTACGGAGCTGAAGCCAGAAACAAAGATTGGAAATGTAAGCTCGGATATTCGTTCGAGTAAGAAAGAGACAGAAAGCAAAGAGAAGACTGTGACCCCTAGAGAACCTGCTAAATCTAAACAAGTGAATAGCTTGGCTACAGTTTCTAGCATGGATGAAGAGAAGGTCGAGTTGCAGGAGGAGCCTACAAAGACAAAGGAGGAGCTTGAGCTGATAAGGAAAGCCGAAGAAATTAGAAGAGAGGAGGCTGAGGCTGAGTTGAAAGAGCAACGTCGATTGGAAGAGATAGTGAAGGCTAGGGAAGCCCGTGAGAGGAAGCAACAGCGTGACGAGAAAGCACAAAAGAGAGAAGAATTGAAAGCTAGGAAAGAAACAGAACAAAAAGAAAAGGTGAATCAACTAGATTTCTCATGTTTCAATTAAGTCCCTCACATTACTTTTGCCATTTTTTCAGTATCATATATGATATGGATCAGGGGTCTCAAAGTATTACGTGTGATTGATGCGATCCGGATGAAATGGATGAGCAGGGTCGGGTGCTCCACCGGATCAAACCAAAAATTTATAGTGTTGTTTAGGAAATTGGACAAGATAAATGGCTTCCACTGTGACCTGCAAACAATGAAGGGAACTCGTGAATGGGCGCCGGAGGGGTGTCCGGCGTGACCACTCCGATGCTTAAGTCAGCAGGGTTGTCAAGGAAGAAAACTTGAGTAAATATGTATGAATGCTTGCGAATGAAGAGATTCTAGACCTTTAAATGACAACCATACCTGCTATTTGTAGGAGGGAAGGCTAGGGTTACCTTGATACGCGTGCTCACCTACTACTTGTACCCTCGAACACTGACTGCCTGTCTGGTCCCTTTCTTCCCGATAGCTTCATGGGTACTCCAAGGATAAGGGACGTTGACTGCATGTCCAGTCCCTTTCTTCTCAATATTTTCGGGGATACGTTCAGGCTAAAGACGTTGACTTCCAGCCCAGTCGCTTTCTTCCCTATAATCTATAAGATCCTCTAAGTAAGTTACTCGGGTATTGAGCCCTCGGCTTTAGCATGAAAGCCCGGTCCCTAGCTGCCCGGGAGGTAAGTAAATACCCGGCTATGCATGAAGTGCCCAGTCGTGTAGGTAATAATCGCCCTCTTGGTTTCTATACGGGCTACCCAATGAAACTTCCTGGGTCATCCATGACCCGGGCCCTTATAGGGGTATCACCACCCATCCCTAAAATAGTCGGGCTAGAGTCTCACTCGCTGTCCCGATTGGTGCGAAATAATTCATGGTGTATGATAGCATCGGAGCCTTCAAATATCCCGTACAGGAGATGTCACGCCTGGATGATTTGTCTTCCGGACCCGAATGAATTGTTATCCAGCCTCCCTGAATTTCGCATTCGCTACAATGAGATGCACCCAAAATTAATTCCTACTAGAAAACGCTCCACATCTCGAGAAATGGATAAGTCTGACACCTCGACAGCTGTGCACGCCTTTTCACCTCCCGGCACAATTTCCAAAACTTATCTCAACCGTTCAGGCATCTTGAAGATCAACGGTCATTATTAATTTGTTCTTATCATAAATAGTGCCTTACCGATCCGCCATCATACCAGCAAAGTGTTGTTAGAAAGATATAATGGCAGGTGCTAGCGATCCCAGCGTCCCTGATCTGGCGCAAGAGTTCATGAATGTGTCTACGGAGAGAAAAAAGACGGAAATAGAAGAGGAGGTCTTTCACAAGATTCTTGCCTTCTGGGAGGCACTGCAGGAGTTACAACTTCTCTACTACTGTGGTGAGGCTAATACTCCCCGGTTGCTGGCGAAATTGGAGAAGTATCGGGAGTACCTACATATTTCCGTGCTGGGGGATCCTTTTGAAGGGGATCACATGTATGAAGTGATGCTCCGTAAAGAGAGGAACACTCTCAACGATATCACTGACACCAAGAGCTACGAAGGAAGGGCTACACGAGAAGTGAGACGTTGGATGTATCTGTGGAAAGCCTTCGTAGAAGAGGCATATTTCGATGTAATCCGAAATAATTTCTTTAAATAAAATTATTATCCGAGTTTACTGTCTTTGTACTATTTTATCTGATGCATATCTCACAGGCTGCACAACTCAAATGACAAGAGTAATTAATAATAAGTAACAACCGGAGACGTGAGGATTTCGTATTTCTAACAAAAGGATGCCCGAGCTCCGCATCTCTCGGGTTTCGGAGGGAATACCGGGGCCCCATCTTTCTCAAGTCTTATCGAAAAGACCTAGGGATGCGCCACCTCGGGCGTAAAAAATGTTGATTCGTACTGATTAGTGCATTAATGACACACGTCTATTCCACCCAACTATCGCCATCGTTTATCATTTTGAGAAGGATTATTTAGGATACCTTAATTTGTTCGATTCAAGTATATCCGCCGGGCTTAAAAGTAGCATGCCGGGGCGTCGTATCTCCCGGTCTTGCAATAATATGCCGGGGCCTCGCACCTCCCGGTCTTAAGATAAAATGCTGGGGCCTTAAACCTCCCGGACTCAATACAAATGTTACCCCGCTTACCTGGATGTCCCGATTGTTATGATGACAGGTGTCAGCCTTAATTCCTTCCTGGAGACGCTTCGTATTTCGGGAAATGAATAAGTATGACACCTTGATAATCGCGTATGTCCTTTCTTCTTCTGACGACTAGTACTTTAGTACCTCGATATTCGTAACAATCTCTTTGCCTACCCCAATAATGAATGCTACGTGCTTATAAATACAGGAAGGCAATGGGAGGTAAGAAATAACACCTCCGACATGGCAAGTTCGAGCGAATCTACGGTCTGCAGTGGCATATACGTCCCAGCGCCCAATACCCTACATCCTCATATGGAGGATCTGAGGAGGACCATTGAGGAGTTGGTCCTGTCGAAGGTGATGTCAACTTGGCATAAGATTCAAGATCTTAATGCCACGCTCCAGGAGGGTTTGGCCTTCACTCGGGCACAAAGAGCGGTGGCGAGGAGGTATAAACGGGAGCTCGAAGTGAACCATGTTGCAGAGCTAGCTACTGATGAAGTCCTGCTTCATGCGATGCTGCTGAAGGAAGGGCGTCAACTGGAAAAGATTTCATCCTCTGAGTCCTTTAACATCGCCCAGTCTCCTGAACTAACCCACTGGATCCACGAGTGGCAGGATGTCGTAGCTGTACTAATAATTGGTGCTAGGCATGAGCGATTCCTTTATGAATAAAATCTGTTTATTTGTTTCATTTTCTTCTTCGCACGTTAATCAATGATGAACCGAATATAATTCGTAAATCTGCGATTGGATCATCCAGAACAAAAATCTCACCTTCTTTAAATAAAGTATTAGAGCTCTGTTTGGAATAAAATACCGGGGCTTTAAATTTCCCGGACTGAAAATAACGTGTCGGGGTCTTAAACCTCCCGGACTCAAGAGAAAATGCCGGGGCCTTAAACCTCCCGGGCTTAAAATAAAATTCCGGGGCCTTAAACCTCCCGGGCTTAAAGTAAGATAACACTTCGTACCCCTAGGTGATTGACGCAGGGTTAAAATGATATGGGCCCTACTGAACAATCGCCACAGTCGATTCGCATTCCGAGTAGATAAGCCATCATGACGCCTCGATCTGCGTTTTCTTATACTGTCTCACCTCGAACAAACTGAAAGCAGTTTTCTTATACTTCTTACTGCTGCTGAAATGGTGTAAGAAGGTGTAAGGCTCAAGAATTATCAACTGGCATTGATGTTAGACTTGTAAAGGTAAGAATGCATGACATTTAAATCAGAATTGTAAGGTTTGGGCCGAAGCCACACTGCACCTGCGGTACAGGAAGGACCGCACCCGCGGTGCATTGACAGAAAATTTGGTGAATTTGTGCGAAGCAAGACCGCAACCGCGGTGGTGCGACCGCACCCGCGGTCTGAGAATTTCAGAAAATACAAGGGCTGCCGTGAGCACAGCGCACCCGCGCTGCTAGTGTACCGAACCAGCGGTCGTGCGTGTCAAATGAAAAATAAACTACTTGTTCCTTGTCATGCATATATGATATGTGTCTTCTTTCCCCTCCATTTCAGAAACTGAGAGCCGAGAGAATGCTTAGGAGAAAGCTTCATGTCCTTTTTGATTTGAACTTATGATTTTGAAGAATTTAGCCATCCGATTTCAGATACGACTTTGGTTTTGAACTCCTCTCATCATTTGATATTCAAGGATGTAAGTTTTGGGTTATGTTCAGCATGTTTTAATATATGTGTGTTGGGAGAATTCATGATTTTGTTAGAAATATGAGTTCTTGATATGTTGAGCAGTATAGAATCACAATCGGATTGATTTTCGGACACCGTATGCTATTATTCGAAATTTCAGCATGTATGATGTTAAGATTGTACAGATTTCAGCTTATGTATTGAAGTGTGTGATCTTGAGTATGAGTTGAGGAATATGAATGATCGATATATGTTGAGTTATGAGTTGACCGGTACCGAGAATTACGCTGTTATGCCGTCGATTTGTACCGAGATTTATTATTGATTGGAACATGTGTTGCTTTGAATTAGAGATTGATATTGTGTGTATCCACATTGCCATTTCAGAGTTATATTGGCTACATTGGACTAGAGATTTCGATTTCGACACCGACTATTCAGCAAGAAAGGTATAATTCAAACTCTTAGTTGGAATGTCATTTACTTGTAAATGCTTACACCCTCTACCAAGGCTCGGCTTAATGCCCGCTTCCTTGATGATATCCCCTCCTCTCAAAAGGGATGGAAAGGCAGATATTTTTTTTATCAAACTCCCGGCTAGTCTCGATTGTCCGACCGGGTTCATTCCTTCTCTTCCTCGTCAACCAGAGCTTCCCCAAGCATATAAATTTGAGGAGTTTTATATCCGAAGCCTAGCCTTGGTAGAGGGTCAAAAGTTTTCTTCCTCCACCCTTATAACCCAAGAGCATCTGGCCACCTATCACCTAAGTAACCGGGCTGAAGATCCGATTGACCGAGTAGTCGACGAAGTTGCTGGCTCGGGCCTTCAGCCCGGTAATTCTCATTTACCTGTTATGCCATCGTCTCCTTTATTGATATTTGCACGTGGATTCTAACCTCCTTTGCCTTTTATGCAGATTTAATGGAGGAGGCTTTTGCTAGGAAATGGGCAGCCGAAAAGGCAGCCAAGGAAAGGAGGATGGCGGCTCGGAAGGCTGCAGCAGAAAAAAGGGCTGAGGAGGTGGCAGCTCGGACAAAGAAGGCGGCCCGGGTAGAAGTTGAACAGAAGAGAGCGGCGCCTGACTCTCGGGAAGAAGAAGAGGCCTCCTGCCCCTCCGCCAGAGACAAAAAAGAGTTACGACCACCCCGGTTTTGACTCTTAGCGAAGATGACCAAGTGGGAGACCAGGCTTTCTCCCAAGCGAATCAAGCATTTTCTCTTTCGCATACTGATCAGGCGCCCCTCCAAAAGCCTTCCCAGGAATCCTCCCAGGAGCTTCTTCCAGAATCTATCCAAGGGCCCTTGCCAGGGCCCCTCCTCTCTTCGCAGCCCAGCGGGTCTGTCTTTTTCACCGAAGGAGCCTCCCGGGTCGGGGCAGACCTCCTTAAGCAAATGCTCCTTCCTACTGACCAGGCCTTCCTGAAGAGCATGCCGTCGACCCCTCGATGCCTAGATGGCTTGAACAAGCTTCTGGCTGTAAGCTTTTTTCTTCCCTTCTTTCTCTTTTTTTTTTTTTTTTATTACCTTGTCAAACCTGCCTTCTCTTTGAAAAATAGGGTGCACATATGTTAATGTCAGCCTATGAAGAGGTGTCCTCCTTAGCCAACCACCAGGCCCCCCAACTCCAGGTCTTCCAAGAAACGCACGAGCTTATTCAAGCGGAGCTTGCTCAGTTGAAGGGATTTCATTCAGAGACGGTGGCAACCCTTCGGGGTTCTGTGGAGTCTGCCCAGGCGGAGCTGGCCAAAGCCCGGGAGGAACTAAATGAAAGTCATATCAGGGAGGAAACTCTTCACAGGCATCAATCGATTCTTGATCGTAAGAACGCCTCCCTGATGGATGTCATAGAAGAACAAATGTCCCGGGCTGAAAGAGCGGAGAAGGCCCTAGCCGAGTCTGAGCGCCAGAAAGAGCAACTGTGGACTTCCTTCCTGGAATCCTCAGAATTCAAGGCGGCCGTGGAGGATCGAGCCTATCCTTTCTTTAAGACCGGCTTCAACAGATGTCTTCAACAATTCCAGGAAGCCGGGCTTATCCCCAAGGACAGGGCCAACTTTCCAGACTTCGGGCTAGCCATTGCGTCCCTTGCAAGAGCTGGGGTGGAATATAGGGAAGAAGAATCCGGAGAGGAGGAAAAAGGGGAGAAACCTGTAGAGGAGGAAGGAGAAGAAAAAGAGCGGCCGACGGAGGAGGAAAAAGAGCCGGGCACCGGCCCTGTTGATATAGAATAGGGTTGTAATTTCTTTCTTATTTTCAAGTTCATTTCCTGTTTTTCGGGCCTCTTAGTAATGCAATATTCTCTGTCCCCTTATCCTTCTTTGCAATTTTCATAAAAGCTGAGCATCTGATCTTAACATGAATAGGATATTCCTGCTTTAATAATTCTTAGAGATTTTCCAAGTGTTGAGAACTTCACTGAGATAGAAAACCCAGGCATCGGTCTTCTGTTTTTTAACTGATTATTTGTGATGTAATTATCTGAAATAAACAAAAATTTAAACCGGGGAACTGGTTCTGGGACCTTGGAATAGTCGAGGTACGGAGCCCCGAGCCAGGGTGTAATGCCCTGGGCTTATGTAGAGCTAAGGTACGGAACCTTAGGCCGGGGAACAGGTCCCGGGACTTTGGAATGGTCGAGGTACGGAGCCCCGAGCCAGGGTGTAATGCCCTGGGCTTATGTAGAGCTAAGGTACGGAACCTTAGGCCGGGGAACAGGTCCCGGGACTTTGGAATGGTCGAGGTACGGAGCCCCGAGCCAGGGTGTAATGCCCTGGGATTATGTAGAGCTAAGGTACGGAACCTTAGGCCGGGGAACAGGTCCCGGGACTTTGGAATGGTCGAGGTACGGAGCCCCGAGCCAGGGAGTAGTACCCTGGGCTTATGTAGAGCTAAGGTACGGAACCTTAGGCCGGGGAAAAGGTCCCGGGACTTTGGAAAGGTCGAGGTACGGAGCCCCGAGCCAGGGTGTAATGCCCTGGGCTTATGTAGAGCTAAGGTACGGAACCTTAGGCCGGGGAACAGGTCCCGGGACTTTGGAATGGTCGAGGTACGGAGCCCCGAGCCAGGGAGTAGTACCCTGGGCTTATGTAGAGCTAAGGTACGGAACCTTAGGCTGGGGAACAGGTCTCGGGACTTTGGAATGGTCGAGGTACGGAGCCCCGAGCCAGGGAGTAGTACCCTGGGCTTATGTAGAGCTAAGGTACGGAACCTTAGGCCGGGGAACAGGTCCCGGGACTTTGGAATGGTCGAGGTACGGAGCCCCGAGCCAGGGTGTAATGCCCTGGGCTTATGTAGAGCTAAGGTACAGAAACTTAGGCCGGGGAACAGGTCCCGGGACTTTGGAATGGTTGAGGTACGGAGCCCCGAGCCAGGGAGTAGTACCCTGGGCTTATGTAGAGCTAAGGTACGGAACCTTAGGCCGGGGAACAGGTCCCGGGACTTTGGAATGGTCGAGGTACGGAGCCCCGAGCCAGGGTGTAGTACCCTGGGCTTATGTCTCCTCAGTTTTCCGCATTATCACTTATAGTAGGCAAAAGTATGAGGAAAGCGATCCTTTATTATTTCTTCAAAGTGAAAATTACATCTATACATTGGCTAAGCATAATATTTCTTCAAATGAAGTACATTCAAAGGTCTTTTAAGAAGTTTTCCCTGAGCATCTTCCAGGTAAAAAGATCCTGAACTAACTCTCCTAATGATTTTGTAAGGCCCCTCCCATCGAGCTTCGAGCTTGCCCACGTCCCCAGCTGGATTAACCTTCTTCATAACCAAGTCCCCTATCTGCAAGTCTCGAACTCGGACCCTTTTGTTGTAGGATTTCATGACCCGGTTCCGATATGCTTCCATCGGATCATGGCTTGATCCCTCTTTTCTTCTAATAGATCCAGTTCCAATGCACGGCTATCCTCATTGTTGCTCGGGTAAGATTCTACCCGGGCAGATGTTTGACCGATCTCAACAGGAAGGATGGCCTCAGATCCATATACCAGGCTGAACGGAGTTTCTTGAGTAGGTGCCCGGGGAGTAGTCCTGTATGCCCATAGTACACTAGACAATTCTTCTACCCAGTCCTTTCCTTTGCCTTGTAGTCTGGTCTTTAAAGCCTGCACAATGATTCTGTTTACAACTTCTGTCTGCCCATTGGCCTGAGGGTACGCAACAGAAGTGAAGTACTGGGTGATCTTCATTTCCCGGCACCAAGATGTTATTTCCTTTCCTTGAAACTGTAAGGCTCGAGAATTATCAACTGGCATTGATGTTAGACTTGTAAAGGTAAGAATGCATGACATTTAAATCAGAATTGTGAGGTTTGGGCCGAAGCCACACCGCACCCGCGGTACAGGAAGGACCGCACCCGCGGTGCATTGACAGAAAATTTGGTGAATTTGTGCGAAGCCAGACCGCACCCGCGGTGCTAGTAAGACCGCACCCGCGGTGGTGCGACCGCACCCGCGGTCATGAAAGGACCGCACCCGCGGTCCGAGAATTTCAGAAAATACAAGGGCTGCCGTGAGCACAGCGCACCCGCGCTGCTAGTGTACCGCACCCGCGGTCGTGCGTGTCAAATGAAAAATAAACCACTTGTTCCTTGTCATGCATATATGATATGTGTCTTCTTTCCCCTCCATTTCAGAAACTGAGAGCCGAGAGAATGCTTAGGAGAAAGCTTCATGTCCTTTTTGATTTGAACTTATGATTTTGAAGAATTTAGCCATCCGATTTCAGATACGACTTTGGTTTTGAACTCCTCTCATCATTTGATATTCAAGGATGTAAGTTTTGGGTTATGTTCAGCATGTTTTAATATATGTGTGTTGGGAGAATTCATGATTTTGTTAGAAATATGAGTTCTTGATATGTTGAGCAGTATAGAATCACAATCGGATTGATTTTCGGACACCGTATGCTATTATTCGAAATTTCAGCATGTATAATGTTAAGATTGTACAGATTTCAGCTTATGTATTGAAGTGTGTGATCTTGAGTATGAGTTGAGGAATATGAATGATCGATATATGTTGAGTTATGAGTTGACCGGTACCGAGAATTACGCTGTTATGCCGTCGATTTGTACCGAGATTTATTATTGATTGGAACATGTGTTGCTTTGAATTAGAGATTGATATTGTGTGTATCCACATTGCCATTTCAGAGTTATATTGGCTACATTGGACTAGAGATTTTGATTTCGACATCGACTATTCGGCAAGAAAGGTATAATTCATGTGATCACGGGATTGCACAACTCGATTCAGATCTGATACGAGTTTCCCTAAATCACATACTAGATTATTATTGATTTATGATTTCTATTGTGCTTTGTTTATAGATTTATATTCAAGCCTGTGAGATAGGAATCATTGACAGATTTGTCAAAATAGACGTTCGGTGTATCATCGCGTAGTTGCACATTTTCTCTACGTGTAGACACTCGATACAGACCAGACCGGAGTCTAGGAATAAGACGTACCGTTACCTCGAGTGGCTGGGTAGGTGACAGACCGTCTTATTCACACCGGGATCCCTAGATTAGAAATGAATCGAGTCAAGAACTAGATGTGAATACAGATTTGTATTCCTTTGCATGTTTTAGATTTTAATTCATGTTATTCGATTTATGCTATGCTTTTGTACATGATTTATTACATTGCATGCATACATGTTTTATACTGGGATTTGTTCTCACCGGAGTTATCCGGCTGTTGTCGTGTCTGTATGTGTGCATGGCGACAGGTGGGGCAGGATCAGGGTCACGACGAGGAAGAGAGAGTTGATAGCGTGGTGATGCCGGGTGTAGCAGCAGATTATTAGTATTTTCTGTTTAGATTCGAACTACTTGTATTTGAGATTCGAACATTAGTTAGATGTTTATACTAAACAGATTTGGATGTACATTTGGTTTGTTGTATGATATAGAATCACCTTATGTTTTAGTTTACATGTGATTTAATGTAAAAGCGAAAAATTGACCCGTATTTATAATAAAGATCCAGTTAATCCCAATTAGATTCGATTTAGAACCCGGGTCCCCACAGAAACTGTCTCCCATTATCCGAGATCAATCGCCAGGGTATGCCGAAGCGACATACTATATTCTTCCATAAGAATTTTAAAACCTCTTGTTCGGTGATTTTAGCCAAGGGCTCGGCTTCCACCCACTTAGAGAAATAATCCACAGCCACCAACAAGAATTTTTTCCGAGCCCGAGCAACCGGAAATGGACCGACTATATCCATACCCCATTGATCAAAAGGACAAGATGCCCAAATAGGCTTCAGAGGAGTGGCTGGGCTGTGTTGAAAGTTTGAATGATGCTGACAGCCTTCACAAGTCCGGACCACTTGAGCCGAATCATGGTGAAGAGTCGGCCACCAGAACCCGGCTAGCATCGCTTTCCGAGCTAAAGATGTTCCCCCCAAATGCTCACCACAGCATCCTTCATGAATCTCTTGAAGAACATAAATCACTTCCTTCCCGCTCAAACACTTCAATAATGGTCCCTGGAATGATCTCCTGTATAAGATATTATTTAAGAGAACAAACGTGGGGGCTTGTCTTTTTATTTTCTGTGCTCGAGCTTTCTCCTCGGGCAATTCATTGTCCCGGATGAATTTGATCAGAGGGGTCATCCAAGAATCCTCGGGTATTGTCAACATTTCCTCTTCTTCAATAGTTAAAACTACTCGGGAAACAAACAAAACCTCCCGGGTGCTGTCTTCCGACAAAGAAGCAGCCATTTTTGCTAGGGCATCAGCCTCTCCATTTTCTTCTCGGGGTATCTGTTCGATGCTCCAATCCACAAATACGACTACCTGGGCTTTGATGAGATGCAAATATTTGAGCATTTTGTCGTCCTTGACCTCATACACGCCCTTGATCTGCTGAGTAATCAACTGTGAATCGGAATACAATATAATCCTGGCCGCTCCAATTTCTCGGGCAGCTCGGATGCCAGCTAGAACAGCCTCATATTCTGCTTCATTATTTGTTACCCGGGAATCAATTTTGACTGCCAATTTAATCTTCTCTCCCGATGGGGAGATTATCACGACTCCGACTCCACATCCAACCAGGCAAGAAGCCCCATCTACAAACATCCTCCATCTCTCTTCCTCAGCAGGTTGAATCATCTCAGATAGGAAATCGGATAAAGCCTGTGCTTTTATGGCCACCCGGGGCTTATACTCAATATCGTATTCCCCCAATTCCACATTCCATTTGATCATCCTCCCGGATACTTCAGAGTGAGTCATAATTCTTCCAAGCGGGCTGTTAGTAAGAACGATAATAGGATGTGATAGAAAATAAGGCCGCAGTTTCCGGGCAGTCACAACTAAAGCCAGGGCCATCTTCTCCACTTCACTATACCGCAGCTCGGGACCTCTTAGAGCGTGACTGACATAATAGACAGGCTTTTGATCCGAGCCTTCTTCCTTTATTAAGACAGAGCTGACAGCATATTCAGTAGTGGATAAATAGACAAACAACTTATCCCCGGGCTCAGGCTTTACCAGAACTGGGAGCTCAGCCAGATGCTTTTTAAGATCTTGGAAAGCCTGCTCGCACTTGTCATCCCATCCGAACTTTTGGGCTTTTCTGAGAACCTGAAAGAAAGGATAACTTCTGTGGGCTGACCGAGATATTAACCGAGATAGAGAGGCAATCCTCCCGGTCAGCTTCTGCACTTCTTTGACAGATCGGGGAGAAGGCATACATAAGACGGACTTCACTTTTTCTTGGTTGACCTCGATTCCCCGCTCTGTCACTATAAAGCCCGAGAACTTACCACTCTTGACTCCGAAAATACATTTAGCATGATTGAGCTTGACTCCATAAGATGTCAAAGTGGTAAAGGTTTCTTCCAAATCAGCAATAAAATCCATCACCTCCTTTGACTTTCCCAGAATATCATCCACATAAACCTCCAGATTCCTTCCCAGCTGCTTCTCAAAGACTTTATCCATTAAACGCTGATATGTGGCCCCTGCATTTTTTAACCCGAAAGGCATCACAACATAACAAAATGTACCTCCCGAGGTGATAAAGCTGGCCTTTTCTTGATCATTTTTTGCCAAAGGAATTTGATGATATCCCTGATAGGCATCCATGAAACTGAGCAGTTCGAAGCCTGAGGTGGAGTCCACCAACTGATCAATCCGGGGCAATGGGTAATGATCTTTTGGACAGGCTTTATTGAGGTCCCGGAAATCAACACACATCCTCCATTTCCCGGCGGCTTTGGGTACCAGCACCACATTCGAGAGCCAGGTAGGAAATTGTATCTCCCGGATGTGGCCGGCTTGCAGCAACTCTTTCACATGTTCATCAATAACTTTGTCTTTCTCGGGACCAAAGTGTCTCTTCTTCTGTTTGATCGGGTGAGCTCCCGGGAGAATGTTTAATTGATGCTCAGATATCAGGGGTGAAATCCCTGTTAGTTCCTGCTGGGACCAGGCAAACACATGAATATTAGTCTTTAAACATTTAAGTAAACTGACCTGGGTGGATATATCGAGGTCTCGGGCCACCCGGATCTGTTGGCCTGGTCCTATCTCCACAGCTTCCTGCTCTTCCTCTGCCACAAAGTGGACTTCTCCTTTCTCCACTCCGCCCTTCCAAATTTCCTCCACCCTGGCTTTCTTCCCCTCCTTTCTCGACTTGCCTTGATCTGCCCGGATACCTTCCACATAACATTTTCGGGAAGAGGGTTGATCTCCACGAACTTCTCCCACCTGGCTTCCCACTGGAAATTTGATCTTTTGATGATAAGTAGATGCTACTGCCCTCAACTCATTCATGGCCGGCCTCCCCAGAATGATATTGTAAGATGATGGGGAGTCCACCACTGTGAAGGTGGTCATGACCGTTTTCTTGATGTCCCGGGAGCCTAGAGTGAGCGGAAGAACAATTTCTCCCTCCGGATAAACCGCATGTCCAGCAAAACCAAAAAGGGCAGTCTCCACAACTTCCAACTTAAACCCTTGCAAATCCATCTGCACTAAGGCATCTTTGAAAATCACATTGACGGAACTGCCGGAATCCACAAAAACTCTCAGAATGTCGTAATTGGCCACCCGGGCATGGATAACCAAAGCATCATTATGGGGCATGTTTATTCCCTTTAGGTCTTCCGGGCCAAAGCTGATCACGGCCTCGCTCCTCCTAGATCCTTCCACCTCCAGACATTCCCGCCTACTTCTTGATTTCCTGGCCCGATTTGAATCCCCATCGGTAGATCCTCCCAATATCATCTTAATCAGTCCAGCAGCAGGGGACGAAGGGCTCCTCTTCTCGGGTTCTGGCTCCCTCTTCCTACCCATATCGTTTCTCGGGTTGTTTCTTGAGTCTACTCGAGCATTAGGTACTGGTGGCCGAGAGGTCCAAGGTGGACCTCTCGACCTCTTGGTGTACTGGTCGTGCCCCTGATTGGTGGGTGGGACATAACTTCTTTTCAAAACTTTACAATTCTCGGTGCTATGCTGACACACACCATGCCTGGTGCAAAATCCATTTTTCTCGGGTTGGGACAGCTGATGACTGGGAACCGGATCCCTACTGCATTCCTGCACTTCTCTTTCACGGATAATTTTCAGAGGCACATGCGGGGAAAAGTGCCCTGGATTACCCCGCCGTGGTCCTCTCTCCTCGGGCTTAGGTGCCCGGTCCCCTCTTTCCTTCCTGATGGCTTCCCTCTTTTGTTTCTGGGCTTCCTCCATGTTGATATACTTCTCTGCCCGAGACAGCAAATCCTCAAAGTCTTCAGGCACTTTTTTCGTTAATGACTTGAAAAACTCACTCTCTTTTAAGCCTTGAGTGAAGGCAGTAGTTTTTGTCTCTGCAGCACAAGTAGGCACATCCAAAGCCACTTTGTTAAACCTATTGATATACATCCTCAAACTTTCCTCCGGCTCCTGTCTCACCTCGAACAAACTGAAAGCAGTTTTCTTATACTTCTTACTGCAGCTGAAATGGTGTAAGAAGGTGTAAGGCTCGAGAATTATCAACTGGCATTGATGTTAGACTTGTAAAGGTAAGAATGCAATGCATTTAAATCAGAATTGTGAGGTTTGGGCCGAAGCCACACCGCACCCGCGGTACAGGAAGGACCGCACCCGCGGTGCATTGACAGAAAATTTGGTGAATTTGTGCGAAGCAAGACCGCACCCACGGTGCTAGTAAGACCACACCCGCGGTGGTGCGACCGCACCCGCGGTCATGCAAGGACCGCACCCGCGGTCCGAGAATTTCAGAAAATACAAGGGCTGCCGTGAGCACAGCGCACCCGCGCTGCTAGTGTACCGCACCCACGGTCGTGCGTGTCAAATGAAAAATAAACCACTTGTTCCTTGTCATGCATATATGATATGTGTCTTCTTTCCCCTCCATTTCAGAAACTGAGAGCCGAGAGAATGCTTAGGAGAAAGCTTCATGTCCTTTTTGATTTGAACTTATGATTTTGAAGAATTTAGCCATCCGATTTCAGATACGACTTTGGTTTTGAACTCCTCTCATCATTTGCTATTCAAGGATGTAAGTTTTGGGTTATGTTCAGCATGTTTTAATATATGTGTGTTGGGAGAATTCATGATTTTGTTAGAAATATGAGTTCTTGATATGTTGAGCAGTATAGAATCACAATCGGATTAATTTTCGGACACCGTATGCTATTATTCGAAATTTCAGCATGTATGATGTTAAGATTGTACAGATTTCAGCTTATGTATTGAAGTGTGTGATCTTGAGTATGAGTTGAGGAATATGAATGATCGATATATGTTGAGTTATGAGTTGACCGGTACCGAGAATTACGCTGTTATGCCGTCGATTTGTACCGAGATTTATTATTGATTGGAACATGTGTTGCTTTGAATTAGAGATTGATATTGTGTGTATCCACATTGCCATTTCAGAGTTATATTGGCTACATTGGACTAGAGATTTGGATTTCGACACCGACTATTCAGCAAGAAAGGTATAATTCATGTGATCACGGGATTGCACAACTCGATTCAGATCTGATACGAGTTTCCCTAAATCACATACTAGATTATTATTGATTTACGATTTCTATTGTGCTTTGTTTATAGATTTATATTCAAGCCTGTGAGATAGGAATCATTGACAGATTTGTCAAACTAGACGTTCGGTGTATCGTTGCGTAGTTGCACATTTTCTCTACGTGTAGACACTCGATACAGACCAGACCGGAGTCTAGGAATAAGACGTACCGTTACCCCGAGTCGCTGGGTAGGTGACAGACCGTCTTATTCACACCGGGATCCCTAGATTAGAAATGAATCGAGTCAAGAACTAGATGTGAATACAGATTTGTATTCCTTTGCATGTTTTAGATTTTAATTCATGTTATTCGATTTATGCTATGCTTTTGTACATGATTTATTACATTGCATGCATACATGTTTTATACTGGGATTTGTTCTCACCGGAGTTATCCGGCTGTTGTCGTGTCTGTATGTGTGCATGGCGACAGGTGTGGCAGGATCAGGGTCACGACGAGGAAGAGAGAGTTGATAGCGTGGTGATGCCGGGTGTATCAGCAGATTACTAGTAGTTTCTGTTTAGATTCGAACTACTTGTATTTGAGATTCGAACATTAGTTAGATGTTTATACTAAACAGATTTGGATGTACATTTGGTTTGTTGTATGATATAGAATCACCTTATGTTTTAGTTTACATGTGATTTAATGTAAAAGCGAAAAATTGACCCGTATTTATAATAAAGATCCGGTTAATCCCAATTAGATTCGATTTAGAACCCGGGTCCCCACAGAAGGCTTTCTGAAAATCCTCAAAGGATTTAATACTCAATGGAGCCAACCCATCAAACCATCTCTGAGCTGAGTCCACCAGCGTAGTCAAAAACACTTTACACTTGATCCTATCGGTGTAACAGTGCAGCATAGCCATATTCTCGAACCTGGCCAAGTGTTCTTCCGGGTCCTCGTTTCCATCGTACGCCCTTACTTTAGCAGATTTAAAGTTTCCAGGAAGAGGTTCCCGAATAATTGCCTCGACAAACGGGCGTCCCTTGACAGATGCTCGAGAAGTTCCACGATTTTCCAGCTGTCCTTCCAAGACTTTCATTTTTTGTTTTAACTCCAACATCTCCTCGACTATCGTTGGTGACTTAGATCCAGCAGAGGATTCCTCCACTTCTCCCCTCTTCTCCTCCTCCCTCAATTCATGCTGATGCTCCTGCTCTTTTTCTGGTTCCTTCTCGAGTGGTATATCATGGTGGGAAGCTTCCCGCCTAGCCATAGCTTTCTCTACGGCTTCATTAATACGCTTATCCAACTCCGCTGGAGTCATAGTAATAAGATCAGGGGGAGCATCCTCTTGTCTTGAATGATTTGCGTCGGCTCCTTGAACCCGGGAATTATTCTGGTTAGTCTTCCTCGTGTGAGCCATATCAACGCCTTAGTCTCAATTTCCCACAGACGGCGCCAATGATGCGATCCGGATGAAATGGATGAGCAGGGTCGGGTGCTCCACCGGATCAAACCAAAAATTTATAGTGTTGTTTAGGAAATTGGACAAGATAAATGGCTTCCACTGTGACCTGCAAACAATGAAGGGAACTCGTGAATGGGCGCCGGAGGGGTGTCCGGCATGACCACTCCGATGCTTAAGTCAGCAGGGTTGTCAAGGAAGAAAACTTGAGTAAATATGTATGAATGCTTGCGAATGAAGAGATTCTAGACCTCTAAATGACAACCATACCTGCTATTTGTAGGAGGGAAGGCTAGGGTTACCTTGATACGCGTGCTCACCTACTACTTGTACCCTCGAACGCTGACTGCCTGTCTGGTCCCTTTCTTCCCGATAGCTTCATGGGTACTCCAAGGATAAGGGACGTTGACTGCATGTCCAGTCCCTTTCTTCTCAATATTTTCGGGGATACGTTCAGGCTAAAGACGTTGACTTCCCGCCCAGTCGCTTTCTTCCCTATAATCTATAAGATCCTCTAAGTAAGTTACTCGGGTATTGAGCCCTCGGCTTTAGCATGAAAGCCCGGTCCCTAGCTGCCCGGGAGGTAAGTAAATACCCGGCTATGCATGAAGTGCCCAGTCGTGTAGGTAATAATCGCCCTCTTGGTTTCTATACGGGCTACCCAATGAAACTTCCTGGGTCATCCATGACCCGGGCCCTTACAGGGGTATCAGTGATTTTTCAAAAAATCTGCAAGTTCAGCCATCTTGTTCATCTCTCCCGAATCCGTAGGTCATTGGCATGAGTAATGAATTTGATTCTTTTTAAACATACAGGAGAGGGAGAAAAAGTCGAGGAAGAAAGAACGAAAAAAGGCCGCTACTGCATCTACCTCCGCCTCCATGGACCTACAAGACGATACCAGCAGCATCACTTGTGTGGAAAGTATCAAGGAGGAAGCCTCAACACAAGTAAATGACATTCCAACTAAGAAGCCTAAAATGAGTCGGGTGATGGCGAGCAAGCAAAACAAGACGAGGGGCGTGCCTCCTCCGTCACTTCGCAACCGAAACAGGAGGAAATGGCCGCAATGGATGTGGGTAATTCTTGTAAGCCTCCTTGTGTTAGTCCTATTCTGGCTAGGAAATATGGGAGTGTTCTCTAGTGTAAATTCCAAGCTCCAAGGCGCTGGATTCTAAGACACTCTCTGCTGGACGCAGTTAGTTCATTTATATTATTTTATTATTTCAAAAATTAGAGTTCATGCGAATTGTACACTGAAAGGGATGACAAAGAAATTTCGAATTTTTATTTAGAATGATAAAACATATGGAGATAAAATTAGCTTACTATCTTTTATTAAAGAAGGAAGATAATCAATATTAGGGGAAATTGAAAACTTTGGGAGCAATCACCCTTATTTCCCACTTCTATTTGCTGTGGCTTTGCCTTGTACACCAACATATATATTACCCCTATAAAATATACACTTTATTCATAAAATAAAATGTAGTGCGATTTGCGAATTATTTAATTCAAATACATTCTCATTGTATCATGAGGTTTTTATTTATCTCAATTATATTTTACAAAAAGTGGTAAAAACCCATTGTTGGTGCAAGTGGTGTGTATACGAGAAATATTTTAATGGAAAGGGGTGATGGATATTATCGAATCAATTGCAATTCAATAATAATACTATAAAAAAGTAGAAAATGTTGAAAATAATATATTTGAATATTGAAAAAGTAATAGTTGAATATTTGAATGTTAAAAATAAAAGTTGTAAAAATTAGAAATTTGTGTGTGATGATGTAGGTAATGATGTATTTTATTTTTGGATTATTTGTAAAGATTTGCTATAAATAGATCTCTCATTTGTAAAGAAAATCACAATTGAGTTAAGAGAGAAAAATATTATATAGTGTGTAGTTTGGTAAATTTTGAGAGTTTGAGATTTTTACTTTTTACCATAAATTTTTACTTTTTCACAACACGTTATCAGCACGAAGTTCTAAAAGTCCTCCATATTTTTCCAAGCTCCAAACCAGAAGAAAAATGTAACAAAAGTAATAATATTTATTTTACTGTTATTTATTTATTATATATATATTTAATATATAATATAATGTTATTATTAAAAATAATAAAAATAAATTTTTCAAAAACTTGTTATAAATCCTGGGAGGATGTTAAGATGACATCACACACTCCCAGTAAGGGATACGACAAGTATAAAAGCCTATAAGATTTTTAAACAAAATAAATTATGACATATCATTATAATAATGTGATATGATATACATAATTATTTAAACATGTATAATATTATATACATCATATTATTACCATAAAAGTATACAAATACATACATTTATTTTTGTACACCAACGGTCATAAACGGTAACAAAACGATTAGTTTTTGTCCTATAAATATCATCTCACAAACACATTCAATCATTCCAACTTTCTCTTCTTCTCTAAAAATTATTCTTCATCAAATTTTTCAAAGAAAAAAGAAGATGACTTTCTCAAGGTTATTTTTAATTATTTTGGTTATCATACTCACGAGTCTTATATTTATCGGAGAATATCCTCCTCGTGTGTTTTCTTTATTTTTACAAATGCTTGTACATATTTGTTTATCCATTACTTTGTATTGCAATATTCATTAACTAATAAAATGCATCGTAATTTTTTTTAGTGCCACCATGTCAAACTTGGCAAAGCTCGAATTCATTGCTCTTGATATCACGGGAAAACAATTATATGCCATGGACTCTCGATGTAGAAATGCATCTTAAGTCGTTGGGTCTAAATGAGACCATAAAAGAAAATAGCATATCGAAATCCCAAGAAAAAGCAAAAGCCATGATATTTTTGCGTCGACATCTCGGCGAGGGATTGAAATGTGAATATCTAATTGAAAAAGATCCCATGGCTTTGTGGAAGGGATTAAAAGAAAGATTCTAACATATAACATAAGTTATACTCCCGACCGCCCGGAATGAATGAAATACGTTGAGATTCCAAAATTTTAAAAAAGTCAGTGATTACAATTCAGCGATGTATCGAATAATCTCGCAGATAAAATTTTGTGGACATGAGGTCACAGAATCGGAAATGCTTGAAAAAACATTTTCCACGTTTCACGCATCAAATATAACTCTACATCAACAATATTGAAACGTCCTGTCCTTTTTATTTCTTTAAAAGTACTAGAATTTTTTTTTTCTCACTCAACCCTTGGCCATGTACATTTACCATATGAAAATATTTTTATAAAATATTTTGCCATTTGAAATAAAACGTCGACCAACTAGCATTTAAAAATCAAGTGATATAGTCATAAAAACGAAGTCGTCAAATGTTTTACCAAACCTAGAAAGCAATAAATGTTGAAAAGTGTAGCCCATACTAAACCTCTCAAAATCTCTCAAAACATAAATAAAATGTCGTAAAAATATTTAACTTAAAATCATAAACTTAAATGCGGAAATAGAATCGATGGTCCTCGGGTTGTGTGCACCGACAGTCCAGCAAGTCACTCGTCAAGACCTCCAATAGCATAATTATTAATATCACCTGCATCAACACACCTAGGGAGTCTAAAGACTCAACACGTCTTATCTTTGGTAACAAGCAATACGTAATACAATTAACATATAACAGTGAAAAATATTTGTACTTAAAATATCATTTTCATGAAGATGCATAAACTTAAACTTAAGCATTTTCGTAAACATTTTCGTGATGCATAAAAACATTTTCATAAAACATATTCATATTCATATTCGTATTCATATCCATATTCATATTCGTATTCATGTTCATGTTCATGTTTGTTGAATTCAGATAGTGATTGTGACTCGTATTCTTAATCTTAATGGGCGATGGATCCATCTAAAGAAAACCACAGTACTGGGCGGTGGGGACACCAGCAACACTCTCATCGGTCAACTGGGCCTTGGCCTACGTATTCGTATCACGTATTCGTATTCGTATCCGTATCCAAGGAAACACGATCGTCGGGCTCCCACTGGGACCATAACCCTCACGATATTTCCAACATATTCAGTAGTCACAATCTCTTCACATCCTTCCACATGTTATCATCACTTAATAAAAATCATGTATATACATATCGTTTTATTTTTGAAACCAAGCAAGCAACATATCTTTTAAATGTCAAAGATTAATCCATAAAAATCCATGAACATTTAAAATAAACGTTTTAACATACAAAAATTATAAAAAAATATAAACTTTTTAAAATAAACATTTTAACATATTAAAAATCCGTAAACATTTAAAATAAACGTGTTAACATCTTAAAAATTCATAACCATCCATAATCATGAAAAATAATCATATTAGCATTTAAAATCGCATTTAGGACACTACCATGACGTTTACTAATTTCTAGGTGTAAAAAGACCGTTTTACCCCTAGACGTAAAATTTCCCGTTTTTGACATTTTATTAATTTCATTGACACTAACATGTCCCAAATAATTATTTAAGCTTACGTGAATTTTTCCGTAATTTTATTTGGCTTAAAACTGAGACTTTTTCAATTATCTTTTCTTAATTGTTTTAACGGTGTTTTAATCCCGAAAAATACCAAACTTTAATATAAAATTCCTAAATTATAAATTTAGTCCTTTTATATTATTTTAGCCCTTATGGACCCCGACTCGACCCCCGTGACCCGTTCTCCAATTTTATTTCTTTTAAAAACCCTATTTGGCCCCTAAACTTCAACCCCGAGCCAACTCTCGATTTTCACGAGTTACCCCCGACCCATATCGAGCCAAAACTTGCCCAACATGCCAAAGTACCCTACTGGACTCTAATTTTACCAAGAACCCTTCCCCAACAACAAAAGAATGTGAGCCCCATACATGATGCATGTGCTGGCCGAGAGTTGCACCTAGACTAGGACGCTTGTTCTTGGCACTAGGACTCTTCCCACACCACCAGCCCCTGAACCAACGTGACATGCACTTACTAAGGACCATAAGGACAAACCATGACCCAGCCCAGGCCCCCTGTACCGAGCCCACAAGTCTGCGCAAGAGACAGAACCTGTGCGCCCCTCCTAGATTCTCTCGGGTAGGAGTCCTTGCTATCAAGGACTCCTCCCAGCCCCTTAGTTCGAGTCCTAGCTTGGCTAGGACTCTTCCCTAGACTCCCTAGCGACCTTAGCCAACCCCCGGAAACAACCAACCCAAGCCCAGCCCTTGCAACACAAGGACCGAACCCTTTTGGTTCCAAGACAGCAACTTGTACGTGAATTGCATGCAGTTTCGTGTGTCATGTTTGGGTGGTGTTTTAGGAGTCTAAAACTCATGTAAAACTATACCTTAACATATCCTAGACATGGCAGCCCCTTTATGCACATAAACAACATGGATTGGTTCAAAAATTCTACTTGAAACTTCATGACACATAAAAAACCAGAAAATTCAGAAACTGTGTCATGTTTTTTGTAAACTTTTCATGCATAAACAGATAATATGATGTGTTGATGGTTTGAAGGAAGGAATAGGCGTGCCTTTGCGTTGTTTACGCACGAAAATCCGTTGACGACGAAGAACGGGACGCGAACCTTGGCTTGCTCTCCCTTGGAACCCCTCGATTTCCTTCTCCAATGTGATGTACGGGTGTGTTGTATGGTGTGAGGGGTGGGGAGAGCGTTTCTGATTTTTTTAAAAAGGTGCGGCCGATTTTGTTGAGTAACAAGTGTAGGGTTTTGGGATTTTTAATATATTATATACTATAATTAACTTACTAACTAGGCTTTAGGCCTATTAAGCCACAATTAAGCCCATTAGTACTAGATTAGGATTTAATTAAAATATAAAATTGGTTTTGTTAAAAATAGTTTGTGAATTTAATAGCCGGGTTTCCCAAAAGTTCGTATTTTTGTTGAAAAACCAACATCGATAAAATTTACGTCCCGACGGATAAAATCACATCAAAACCCCTTATTTTCAAAAATAAGAAAAACCCACAATCTTATTTTAAATAATCAAAAATAATTATTTAATAAAAACATTTTTCGTTATTCAGCCTTCGGTTCCCGTTCCTCGATCGTCGCTTGAATAATCCTTAGAAATACAGTTTTATGCATGATGAAAATAAAAAAATCATATCTAACATATAAGCATGCATATCACATAATCAAATAAGCAGTTAAAATAATTTAATTAACCATTTTCTTTTTTTCAGAATTCCTAGATTTGCATGTCGTTGGATTACATCGTCTTAGTTTTGGACCTTACAAATATAGAGTGCGTAGATTTGCGAGACATTCTGAACTCATCGCATGTCTCCTGGTGGCGGAAAAAAATAATGAGCTGATAATGAGAAATCATCAGGCACGACCCACTGGTTCAACGGCATTTCCTGAAGTAAATGTTGTAAACAAAAATGAATTTAAATCTGGAAATCAAAATCAAAGTTATAGACAAGATTTTGGTCGAGTACGAAATCGAGGTCGTGGTCGTGGACGTGGACGTGGACGTGGAAGTGGTCGTGGTCGTGGACGCGGCCGAGGTTTTGAAAATAATCGAGATAGTTACTTTTATAACTCATCTCAAAAGAACGTCCCAAACCATCCACAGAAAAGGCATCATGAAAATATGAGTGTTAATGAGAATCACTCAAAAAGATTTGAAAGTTCTTGTTTCAGATGTGGTACTCCAAGACATTGGTCCCGTATTTGTCGAGCCCCTGAGCACCTTTGTAAACTTTATAAAGAATCAATACAGGGGAAAGAAAATGAAACCAATTTCACTGAACAAAGTAAACCTTTGAGTGATTCAACTCATTTTGATGCTGGAGATTTTCTGATTGATTTCTGAGACAATGATCAATTTGCTGGTGAAATAAATATGTAAAATATTTTATGTACCTGTATGTTGGAAACTAAGTTCTGGAGTTTGACAAAATATGAATCAACCGAAAATACGAACCAACTGATCGAGAAAACTGAACTCAGCAGCTGAATCCATGCAACTGAAAATTCAGTTATTCTCCTCACCAGTAACTGAAACACGTCAATCGATAAAAAGACAAAAAAAAAGACTGCAACTGAATGTGGAACGACGCACTTCAATACAACTTGGAACAACTGATCAAACAACTGATACGCACAAGAAAATTCAACAACTGGACTCAATAACTGAAATCAACTGACTGATCAGTTGGAAACTGATCAGTTGATATATTCAGCCGTATGCTAAGCACCCTTCAACTGAACATGTCTCGGGAAAATCAATCGTCAAGAGACATAGAAGATTGCAACACCGCACTTCAATCAATACAGCTTAGAACAACGTATTTCGGCGAAAGCAATTAAGACGCTGCATCACAATAAATGAAGCAAACAATGTCCAAGGAATAATCAAGTAGAGATCAACGGATACAAAGATTCAAATTCATTTCAAGTGACCGTTGGAGAAAAGAAGCCTATAAATATGACAGAACAACAGCTGAAGAGAAGTGAACAACTCGATTAGCAAGCTTACTGTCACTCTTTCAAAATCTTAGCTCACTCTTGATTGATTTATTCGTAGCAGTCAAGGCTACAATTTGAGCTCACTAGCAAGTTGTACATCGTTGAAATTTGATAGTGCTAAGATCAGTTACGCACTGAGAACATTCTGTTAAACTAAGAGTTACAGTTTTTGGAAGTGTTAATTCTAAACTGAAATGGGTCAGTACAATTCTTGTATTTGATCAAAGTCTTTTAGTGGATATCCTATCCTTGAGATAGAAGGGGTGACGTAGGAGTAATTGAAATCTCCGAACATCCAGAAACAACCCTTGCGTATTTTTATTTTTGTATTCTATCTTTCAGTCAGTTACTTTCCGCAACTGATTCAATTTAACTGATTGACATTGACCAACAAGATTCCGAGAATCAGTTTGTCACCAAACTGAACTCAAAATTCGAAAAGATTAGTTTTAATTGTGAGTGTCTATTCAACCCCCCCTTCTAAAAACTATTGATACGTTAATCGATCCTATCAAGTGGTATCAGAGCCGGTGAATCTTGTTCTTGAATACTTTTGATCTATAAACTTGCTAGCATGACTTCATTCAACAAAATTTCTATGTTCTCCAGAGAAGAATTTGATGATTGGAAAATCAGAATGCAGACTCATTTAGCTGCACAACATGATGACATGTGATATGTCATAACTGATGGACCCATGAAGATTCTAAAAGCAAATACAGCAGTTGCCATAACAGAAGGGGCACCACAAAGAATAGAAAAGACTAGAGATGAGTGGACAACTGAAGACAAAAGAAAAGCAAATCTTGACAATGTGGCTAAGGACATTCTGTACAAAACGCTGGACAATGTGTAAAACAGCCAAAGAAATTTGGGAAAAGCTGACCCAGCTGTGTGAAGGAAATTATCAAACCAAAGAAAATAAACTCTCTGTTGCTGTTCAAAAGTTTGATAACATCAAAATTAAAGCAGGAGAATCAATGCACGAGTATGATGAAAGATTGAGCAGTATCATCAATGAGTTAAATGCACTTGGAAAAGTGTATACCAATAAAGAAATTGCACTAAAAGTAATGAGAGGTCTTCCCAAGGAATGGGATGTCAAGACCATGGCAATGAGGGAGTCCAAAGATCTAAATCAGATTTAACTTCATGATTTGTTTACTGATTTAAAGGCTTATGAGTTCGAGCTGCAAACCAGAGAAGGAGAACCATCTACCCCCGCAGCCACAACTGCTCTAGCTGCTGTCAGAACTGAACCAATCAGTTCAGTCAAAAAATCTGCTGATCAGTTGAGCAATGATGCTATGTCATTGTACATCAAAAAATTTGGAAGGTTCACGAGAAAGAATCAAGGGAACTTCCAGAAGCCATATCAAACCAAATGACTGCTATAACTGTGGCTAATCAGGTAACTTTATTGCCGATTGTCCTAAACCCAAGAAGGACAGTCAAGGCTCAACTGATAGAAGAAAGAAATCATATGAACACAAAAGAAGACCCAAGGAAGATAAGAAGGTCTTCAGAAAGAAACATGAAGTACTCTTAGCTGAAGAAAACAAATCGAAATGAGCAGAAACTGACAGTGAGGAGTCAGAACCAGAAAGCTCATGCAGCTCCAGTGATGATGAGGAAGTCAAATGTTTGATGGCTAATGATGCAGAAGAAGAGTAATCTAGCCAACAGGTATTTGATTTCAGTTCAACTGATTTTACACGAGAATAACTCATTCTAACACTACATGACATGGTAAACGAGTATCAAAAGCTTGCATCATCATTTGAAAAAATCAAAGCAAAGCAAACTGATCCCACATACAATAAAACCAAAACTGATGAATCAGTTGATGGGTTGAGTCTAAAAAGGGAGATTGCTGAGTTAAAAGCAGAGAGAAATAAAAATCAGTTACTAATCCAGAAGTTGATGCTTGAAAACTCAAAACAGACTGAGCTCATTCAGTCTTGGAACAAGTCATCAACTGCACTAAGTGAGATGCAGAATTCACAAAAATCAGTTTCTGATAAAACTGGTTTAGGGTTCAACACTCAAGGACAAGTGTATCCAAATGATGCTCAACCAAAGCCAAAAATAGACAAAGGAAAATACATTAACTTTGTCAAAGCAACAGTGGTACAAGAACAAATTGTGCCCAATAAACTGACTGAGAAAACTACTAAGAATATGAGTAAGGATAGAAGATATGGGATTGGTTATAGCCAAAAATTTTGAATTGATTCACAAAGTCAGTCATCAAAAAGGTTTCACAAGAACTATTCGAATAGCTATTTCAATTACTATAACTGCAAGCCAGTTCAAAAGAGATATAGACTGAACAATCAGTTGAATAAAACTAAATCACATACTGTATCATCTGTACACTACACAAGCACACAAAAGCCGAGAAAAACCATTTGGAATACAGCTACTGGAAAGTCTGTAAGGCTAATCCAAGTATGGGTTCCTAAGGGACTAATCAGTTCAGGACCCAAATAGATATGGGTACCATATTATATTATGTGTGTGATTGCAGGTAACAGGTACAAACAAGAACTCAATATTGTATTTGGACAGTGGATGTTCACGACATATGACAGGAGATGCAAGTGTGTTATCTCAATTGATCAAATACAGTGGTCCAAATATCAGTTTCGGGGACACTTCCAAAGGTAGAACTGTGGGTAAGGGTAAGCTTATCCATGGTAACTTTACTTTTAAAGGTGTTCTATTAATAGAAAACCTGAAGTATAACTTGATCAGCATCAGTCAGTTATGCGACAGTGGATTTTCAGTACATTTTGACAAAAATTTATGTTCAGTCAAAACTTCAACTGATAAAGTCATACTAACTGGCAAACGTTGTGAAAACACATGTAAAATCAGTTGGAATGATCAAACTTATACACTAGTTTGTTTTATTGCTTCCAAATCATCTAAAAACTGGTTGTGGCACAAGAGACTAAGTCATCTAAACTTTAAATCCATTGCCTATCTAAGTAAATATGAACTTGTAACTGGTTTGCCCAAAATAGAATTTTCAAAAGAAAAACTTTGCTCAGCATGTCAGTTTGGAAAACAAGTAAAATCTTCTTTTATAAACAAGGGCTGTAAATTTTCATCCCGATGCTTAGAACTATTGCACATGGATCTCTTTGGTCCTATACCAGTCATGAGTTTAGGGGGAATGAAATACACTCTGGTGATTGTTGATGATTTTTCAAGATTTACTTGGGTTATCTTTCTCAAATCAAAAGATCAAACAACTGCACAACTGATCAAGCTTTTCAAAAGACTTTTAAATGAAAAATCAGTTGGAATTGATCGAATCAGATCTGATCGAGGAACTGAATTCATCAATCAAACTCTTTCAAATTACCTAGAAAATGCTGGAAACAAGCATGAACTCTCAGCAGCCAGAACTCCTCAGCAAAATGGTGTAGTTGAGAGAAGAAATCGGACCCTTAAAGAAGCTGCTAGAACTATGTTTGCTGATTCTGGTATTTCTCAAAGATTTTGGGCAGAAGCAATAAACACTGCGTGTTACACTCAGAACAGATCAATGATTAATAAAAATCATATGAAAACACCATATGAGATTTGACATGGAAGAAAAAGTATAATTACTTATTTCAAAATATTCGGCTGCAGATGTTTCATCCTTGACAATGATAAAAATTATTTAAAAACGTTTGATGCTAAATCTGCAGAAGGAATATTTCTTGGATATTCATCAGTTAGTATAGCTTATAGAGTCTTCAACAAGAAAACCTTAAATTTTGAAGAATCTGCTCATGTTGATTTCGATGAAACCGAACTAATTGATAAGCCAACTGATCAAGTTGAGCTAGTTGATCGATTTACAGATATCAGTTTGGAGGATGATAATGAAGAAGACAATCATAATAATCAAAACAATCTCCAAACACCCGAACCAGAAGTTTCAGATAAATCAGCTGAACCAGAAGTCATTCCTAATGATCAATTGATAGAGCAAACTGATGATATTCAGTTACCAACTGAAGAAATTGCTGATACAACAAATACTGAGTACAGATGGAGAAAATCACATCCACCTGAATTGGTAATAGGAAATCCATCTGATCCAGTAAGAACTCGCAATCAAATGCTAAATCTATTTATCTATTCAGCTTTTGTTTCACAACTAGAACCAAAGAAAACTGATGAAACTCTTGCTGACCCTAACTGGGTAATTGCAATGCAAGAAGAGCTAAAATCAGTTCATTCATAACAATATCTGGAACTTAGTTCCAAGACAAGTTTCAAAAACTGTTATAGGTACAAAATGGTTGTACAGGAACAAACTGAACATGATGGTTCAGTTGTGCGCAATAAAGCGAGACTAGTAGCACAAGGATATAGGCAAGAGAAAGGAATTGATTACGATGAAACATATGCACCAGTTGCAAGACTGGAGGAAATCAGAATATTCC